>NC_057814.1:83922082-84097662 GCF_018294505.1 Triticum aestivum
AGGGTGTACTCTTTACCCATGAGTAACGGATTTATTTAGTCCATCGGGACTAATTCCGCCTACGGTCTTTTAATTGAAAACACACCTGACCTGCACACACCAGCTTAACTTACTGGTGTCTGGAATCACCCACGACACCTGTCAAGCAAAACTCTAAGTGGGGAGGCTACAACCTCGACGTAGCATGGGATCAAATTTATATCACGCGCTCTAAGGGGTGCCCCCCTCTCGGTCCCAACCGGAAACACCCATGCCCCCGGACCAGGTGGCATGCCTACCGGAGGCCTCCGGTATCTTCCACCATGGCCTCTCTGTACGGTGTGTGCTAGGACGGGGTTGACAACTTACTGAACCGTACCCTACCTGCGGCAGGGACAAGTGGTAGTACACAAGTATGGGGGTTTTACGGGAATAAGACTCGATCTACGGCCGACTCAGGAGGTCCAAGTATTCTCCGTATGATTAGCATAACAAATATATTTCCATTAACAGATAAACTCACCACTCATCAAGCCTCACCATGCCATACCGGACATACTCGTCTCGACGAGGAACTAGGGACAAGCTCGTGTCTACCCAAGACCACGACTTTCCCGGCTTCCTTCCGGTATGCATGAGAAGCTTACGAGGATGTTTACCATCACCAGCTTATCCATTTCTAACAGCAAAGCATCTCCATTAAGCACTTATGCGTATGACTTTATCGTCACATAAAAATTAACGTATGCTCCAAGTCAAGGTGGTGTTGTAGTCGTATCAAAACACCTCACAAAAATATTATGCCAGAGTTCAGAATGCTTGCCTTCAAGAGTATGCAAGGGGGGTGCACTTTTTGAAAGTTTTCTTCTCTCTCCATTTCCTATTTTGAAAGATATTCAAATAACAAATATTTCAAAAAAGTAAAAAAATTGTCCCAAATATTTTTGAAATAAATATTAAAATAAACTAGATGAAATTTGAGAGAGGTAGGAAAAAGAATCAACTCATTTGGAGTTTTATTTTAAAAGATATAGCCAGTCAAAGTTCTGTTTTTAATAAAACCAGAAAAAGAAAACGTTTCGGGGGAGAATACGCTTTCGAAGCAGAGGAGACGTACTTCATGGGTTTACGCGACCACTTAAACACGCGGTGGCGGGGCTGGGTCACTGACAGTGGGTCCAGGGGGCCCACTGGTCAGGTTTGACCAGTCGCTACTCCCTCCTCTTCCTCTGTCTGAACGGAGGCGGGACTCCGGCGATCGCCGCCGACGAACGGCGGCTCCTCATGGGCTCCGGAGGGCAGGGATGGATCCGTGGCTCCAGGGCGGTCCTCCCGGTGGTCGAGGGGGCCGTGGGGGTGAAGGGAGTCGCCGGCGGCGAGCTCCGCGGCGGAGGAGGTTTCGGGCATGATTGGGGGTTTCGGCTGTGGTGGCTCTCGATCGAAGCTAAGAGGATGGGCGACTCCGTGAGGTCGAGGGGAAACGGATGGTGGTGTTGGATGCACGGGGGAGGGTCTGGTTGCGATGAATGGCACCGGAAGGTGGCGGCGGCCGAACCGACCGGAGTTGAGGAAGACGGCAACCATCCGTCGAATGCTGGCGTGGGGGTGCTATGGGGGTCGCATGAGTGCTTGGAGGAGCTCGGGGGCCTCCTTAAATAGGCGTTCGAGGTTGGTCCCGCGGCGGCCGTGGATAGGATCGCCGGTGACCGTCATTCTGTAGCCGCAGGGCGACGTGGCGGCGACGAGCGCGTGCCGACGGGCTTGTGGATGAGCTCGGCCTGTTCAAGAGGGCAGCTGGCGCGCGGGTGGTTTGGGCGGCGCCGTCCGTGGCAGGAGCCTACTACCGACGCCGGCGTGCCGCCAAGGGCTCTAACGGCGGCGCAGTAGGGCGTCAGGGGCGGCTCTGCGACGCGGGAGGGGGCGAGCGTGTTGGCTGCGAGTGGGGAAGGCCAGAGCGGGCGCGGGGAGGCGGCCGTGCGACGCGGCGGCTCGGGCGCCTACGCGTGCAAAACGTGCGCTCTGGGCGCTGCCAGAGCATGCACGGGACGTGCTCGACGTAATGCCAGGGCAGCCTAGAGTGCTAGACTGCGGCTGGCAATTAGCAGACCTAGGTTAGGAGTAGCTAGGATCTTAGTGGACATGCTGGATGGGTCAGGGGCTCGAGTTCATAATGCCAACTAGAAAACATGCCAAAACTGTCCATGAACACAAGGTGTTCGACAGAATGCTAAGTGTATCTAGGCAACTCTTGGAGTGGCCAAAAACTCCAGACCAGTGTCTCTTTAGATGTAGGTGATGATGGCAAGGTCAGATTGGCAAAAACAGAAACTTGTTAGTGCAAGTTTCTGAGAAAACCAGTTTTGGGCAGAAACTAAAGGCTATCATTGCATGCACTAAAAATCCTCCAATGAGTCCACTCTCCTGGACTTAAGTGTTTTGCAGGGTGGTCTACAAGCAGGAAAAAGCTCATGGGCACTAGAGCAAAATAAAATAGGGTTGCAGTACAAATCACCAAACTGGAGCAGAATGAAGATGAGGTTGATTCACTCAAATATTTCAAAGAACATCACTGGGTTTTAGCATAAAGTTGAATTATATGCATCTACTGACATCTCCAAACACTTGGAAGAATTTTTAAAGGAATATTTAAATAGGTTGTAGTGCAAAAATACCTACTGGACCAGATTTGAAAAGTTGATGTAGAGCTCAAAATCTCCAATAACCAAAAGATATTTTTGCATAAAAGTGATGTGGAAACATCACATGACATCCCCAAATTTTGGTGAAATTTTTAAATGCATTAATCAAATGGTTGCAGTGCAACAGAGACTCCAAATTCATGAAAAATCATTTTAAAAGAATAAAGCTCAGGGAAAAGCAATCTTGCAATTAAATCCACTGATAAAGAATTGTTTCATAGAGAGAGTATACAAGTCCAATAATACTTTTGGAAAGTTTCCACTTGAGGTAAAAACCCACAATATCAAAAGGTAAATCTAGACAAATGGAAAAGTTTAATTTCCTGGCAAAATTTTAATTAATAGAACAAGGTCAAAATTTTGGGGTGTCACAACACTACCCCCCTTAAGAAAAAATCTCGTCCTCGAGATTTGTTAAAAGCTGTTTTGAACAAACATTGCTTTTACCAAAAAAAAAGAAATCAACATTCTACTATGCAATAACAATGTAGCTACAGTGAGAGGGCAATAAGTGGTGTAAAACCACAGTGTGGTATACTGGCGTTGCGCGGAAAAATCCATGGTTGGGGAAAAACGAGATATTTCTACGTGGATACAGTAATTTAGAATAAATCCTAAATTACTAAAACACGTTGGTCGTACCCGAGAGCACAGTGCTCTCTCTGGCTGACAGGTGGACCCGGGGCCCACTGTCGGCCTCTTCTTCGACCTCTGGCTCTCTCTTCTCTCTCGCGTGCTCTCCCGCGCTTCCTCCACCGGCGACGCCTAGCGCGTAGGGCATCTAGGCCGTACTGCGGTAGTGCGCGGCATGCTAGCTGCCGGTGCAGCGTGCACTCACCTCGCGGGCTAGTGCACTGTCGGCACTGCTCGCGGACTCGCCTCCGAACACCGGCGATCGAGCCACGAGTGGCGCTGGTGGACCTCGCCCACCGTACACCGATCTCGAGCTATAAAATGATCGCGGTGCTCCTCTCTTCTTCCTCACACCTGGCCTCGCTTCTACTTCTTCTTCCTTCTCCTCCATTGCTGTTTGCAGGAGCTCGAGACGAGGCTCTAATGGCGGAGGCGATGCCGGACTGGTACGTGGTCCTGGTGTGTGGAGGTTTGGCGACGTTGCTGGGGTTCTCCGTGCTCTTGTGTGCGATGATCCTGGATGATCGTCGTGATGCTGCCGCTCGAGTGTTAGCTCTTCGCGGTGGCGGCGATCACGAGGATTAGGTGCGGCATCGAGTGCTAACTGTTGTCGGTGTGCTGGGGCAACTCGCGCCCGAATGATTACTCAAAAATCTCTCTTACGGAGACTGTGGTGTCCTCGGGTGTGATCAGTTAGGCGCAAAATGTGCACGAGGATTTGTAATTAGCGCACGAGGTCGAGTGGTTGTGGTTGTGAGTCTGCTGTTATGGTGCTGCGCGAATAAAAATCTATGTCGTGAAGATATATACGCTGCAGCAACTCAGGGAAAGAAATCTCACTTGAATTTTATCGAGGGTGAAAATTAGTTAAAACAAAATTAACAGCAGTAAAACTGATCACATAATTGAAACCAAATATTTGGTACGCCGCACAAATCTTTGGATACCACGTACAAGTTACAGCACATAAATAAATACTGGGATAATAAACATAGCGGTGACGTCTACAATAAGAAAGGCAAACGGACAGGGTCCTGAGAAAACGTCTCTGGTACTGGGGCACACTCCTCTTCTATCGGGGGAAGCGGGTTGACCAGTCGATGAACGCGCCTCTCCTAGTCAGGCCTCAGTGGTCTGCCAATAGCGATCCGAGGATTTAAATCAGCGAGGCTCTGGAGATAACCCATTACCCGCTGAGTCAAACGCTCCTGAGCGATAACGTACTGGGCAAGGTTGGCCAGTACTGGATCTCTCTCAATTCGTCCACCGGGAAAAGATGCTAATTCTCCGGGTGCTGCACGACTCGGAAAATAATAATATCCTCGTTCGCTGGCATAGGGTACCGCAAATCGAAGACGAGCGAGCGCTTCGTACGCAGCAGCTTCTATGGCCATATGCGGAGTCGGCATGGATTTCCCCACGAAGGAAACTTCCGTTGGGTCTTGGTTTGGGTTGGCGGGAGGGATGTGCACCACTGCCCAATATTTCGAGGTGGATGGGGTGATCCTCGATTTGAGCAACTCGTACTGGGGTGGATGGATGGCACTCATTGTACTGCAGGTAAAGTCTCACAATAATTTAACAAAACTACCCGGGGTTGCGTCTGGAGTTCTCAGATAAATACTGGGGGTCGGCATGGCAAGGAAAAAGGCTGTGAGTGTTGCGCACAAGGTGAGGGGCACTTGGCAAGGTCATGAGGTGGCCTTTTATATAGCATTGGGGCTGGGTTATTTACCGTGGTGAAGGGTAACTAGTTGTCGGTTCTGCTCTATGGAGTCGGGGTCAATGCCACAGATACCCATATCTCATAAATGTGACGCATTGCTGTGGGTGTCGTCGGGTGTGGTTTTGGTAGCTGCGCCCGGAATTTAAAAGATGCGTCTGTACGCTGACGTACTTATGCATGGCTACTACTCCAAAAATAGGGGCGCACAAGCAGACATCATTTAATAATGGTGATACAGGATCACACAATTACAAGGCATGGAAAAACTAAGGCTCGGTACTACTCGAGTGACTTAGTCTACTTCGTTAATGCCTAAGTGGGTTGGCCTTGTGGACGCCGAGGTTTCTCCACGGGTTTCACTGTCGGGATTTGCTGGATGAGGTTGAGGGGCTGCAGGGTCGGGGTAGTGGTGATGACCATCGCGGGGGTTGTTGGCCACAATCCCGTTGGAACGTGTTCCCAAAAGGCGACGAAGCGCTTCTGGGGACACCAAAGCATTCTGGTCGATGGCTGGGGCAGACCTCAAGGGCTCGATCGGGTGTCCGAACAGCATGACTGGGTTGTCGGCGTCGGGCTCCACTTCTCCTCTCGCCGGGGCTCGGCGAACCAGCTCTCCACGAGCTGCGATCGGATCAAGGGTGATTTGATCGAACAGTTGCTCTAGTGCGCTTACATAGCGCACCAGATGCAATAGTGCAGGATCTGTCTCGTGATCTCCGTTGGCAACCTGGGGCAGCCTACCATACCCGTCACGACTGGGGTAGTAGTAGAACGAGCGACAGTTAACTCTGGGCGACAAGTGCTGGAGTTGAATTATAGCTTCTCGAGCTGCCAGTTGGATGGCTTGTGGCTCAAAGGAAGTAGTCCTTCCAGTGAACCTGTAGGGGCGTTCTGGCGATAGGCCCCTACCATAGATGTGCACAGTGGCCCAGAACTGACGGCTCTCACCGCTCATGAGTCCTTGGTACACAACATATTCTGGGGGCTCTTCTAATGCATAGGCACGGCAGGTGAGGTTTGCGAGCACGGTCACAAAACCTCCAAGGTTGGTGCTGTGGTCTCATTGTGAACAATGGGGCCATGCATCGTGGCTTGGTTTGGGGAAAGAGGCATGTTAGGTGTCGGTCACTAGCGCGTGATCGACAGGCTAGGCTGATAGGTTGGGCACCGACTGCCAAAAAGTGTCGGGGTCACTGTGTGGCTATCTTCCACGAGAAGCTTGGCCGGGGTTGGGTTAAGGTCTGGTGGGTTGGTTAACCTAGGTTTATTGACCTGGCTAAGATAGGGTTAGCCAATGGTCAGCCTGGCTCTGATACCAAGTCTGTCAGGACCCGGATTTTCGGATATTAATTTTCCAAAAAATGGCCCTTGTGCTCACCAGCCCCAGGATTACTGTTAGCTGATGAGGCACCAACTTGATACAGAAATTCCAAGCAAAGTACAAAATATGTAGTACAAGACCACTGTGGCCTATGAGTACAACACTTGGTTTCTAGTGGTTGATGGCGGAAGCGGTTTGTGGTTCATCTGCGTCTATGGGACTCCATTTCCCACAAGAACAACTGACCAGGATAACTCCTATCTTCGCGAGGCTGCTATCACAATTGCGTAGGTTCCGGGGCTGTCATCGCAATGATCTCTCCAAGCAAGGAATCTGGCCAAGACAATAGCCAGGGACAAGCCAGTGAGTACGTTTGAATGTACTCGCAAACATTAAGAGCACGGGTATAATATAATAAGGGATAATCATGCCCCGAAATATTTTATGATCATAACGTCAGTCACAAAATAAACAAAATTCATGATGCACGCATGCAGGAAAAATATGAATATGCACTACGGGAGTAGAAATAGAATGCACTGATCGAGTGTCTGAAATGACTCCTCGGAAGGGTGCAAATAAATTAACAATGCCGCAGTCGAGCGTCTGAGCGACACCACATAAAGGGCTTATAAAGAATAATTAAATAACAAGCATGCCGCAGTCGGGCGTCTGAGCGACACCACATAAAGGGCTTATAAAGAATAATTAAATAACAAGCATGCCGCTGTCGGGCGTCTGAGCGACACCACATAAAGGGCTTATAAAGGATAATTAAATAACAAGCATGCCGCAGTCGGGCGTCTGAGCGACACCACATAAAGGGCTTATAAAGGATAATTAAATAACAAGCATGCCGCAGTCGGGCGTCTGAGCGACACCACATAAAGGGCTTATAAAGAGTAATCACAGTGAATATCCAGGAGGTAGAACCGTCCCAGGGATACTCAATAATTCAAATAAAGTAAATGGTTAGTCCACAATAATAATAATCATAATCCTCATATGTCATCGGTCATAATCAAAGTTCTAGTCTAGCCGTTTCTCCATCCGAAGACCGTCACTATGTTCTAGTTTAACCGTTTCTCCATCCGAAGACCGTCACTATGTTCTAATTTAGCCGTTTCTCCATCCGAAGACCGTCACTATGTTCTAGTTTAACCGTTTCTCCATCCGAAGACCGTCACTATGTTCTAATTTAGCCGTTTCTCCATCCGAAGACCGTCACTATACCCATCTCAGACCGTAGTCCTTACCTATGAACATGGCTATCCGAAAAGATTTAACCTCTGCAAAGGGTGTACTCTTTACCCATGAGTAACGGATTTATTTAGTCCATCGGGACTAATTCCGCCTACGGTCTTTTAATTGAAAACACACCTGACCTGCACACACCAGCTTAACTTACTGGTGTCTGGAATCACCCACGACACCTGTCAAGCAAAACTCTAAGTGGGGAGGCTACAACCTCGACGTAGCATGGGATCAAATTTATATCACGCGCTCTAAGGGGTGCCCCCCTCTCGGTCCCAACCGGAAACACCCATGCCCCCGGACCAGGTGGCATGCCTACCGGAGGCCTCCGGTATCTTCCACCATGGCCTCTCTGTACGGTGTGTGCTAGGACGGGGTTGACAACTTACTGAACCGTACCCTACCTGCGGCAGGGACAAGTGGTAGTACACAAGTATGGGGGTTTTACGGGAATAAGACTCGATCTACGGCCGACTCAGGAGGTCCAAGTATTCTCCGTATGATTAGCATAACAAATATATTTCCATTAACAGATAAACTCACCACTCATCAAGCCTCACCATGCCATACCGGACATACTCGTCTCGACGAGGAACTAGGGACAAGCTCGTGTCTACCCAAGACCACGACTTTCCCGGCTTCCTTCCGGTATGCATGAGAAGCTTACGAGGATGTTTACCATCACCAGCTTATCCATTTCTAACAGCAAAGCATCTCCATTAAGCACTTATGCGTATGACTTTATCGTCACATAAAAATTAACGTATGCTCCAAGTCAAGGTGGTGTTGTAGTCGTATCAAAACACCTCACAAAAATATTATGCCAGAGTTCAGAATGCTTGCCTTCAAGAGTATGCAAGGGGGGTGCACTTTTTGAAAGTTTTCTTCTCTCTCCATTTCCTATTTTGAAAGATATTCAAATAACAAATATTTCAAAAACAGTAAAAAAATTGTCCCAAATATTTTTGAAATAAATCTTAAAATAAACTAGATGAAATTTGAGAGAGGTAGGAAAAAGAATCAACTCATTTGGAGTTTTATTTTAAAAGATATAGCCAGTCAAAGTTCTGTTTTTAATAAAACCAGAAAAAGAAAACGTTTCGGGGGAGAATACGCTTTCGAAGCAGAGGAGACGTACTTCGGGGGTTTACGCGACCACTTAAACACGCGGTGGCGGGGCTGGGTCACTGACAGTGGGTCCAGGGGGCCCACTGGTCAGGTTTGACCAGTCGCTACTCCCTCCTCTTCCTCTGTCTGAACGGAGGCGGGACTCCGGCGATGGCCGCCGACGAACGGCGGCTCCTCGTGGGCTCCGGAGGGCAGGGATGGATCCGTGGCTCCAGGGCGGTCCTCCCGGTGGTCGAGGGGGCCGTGGGGGTGAAGAGAGTCGCCGGCGGCGAGCTCCGCGGCGGAGGAGGTTTCGGGCATGATTGGGGGTTTGGGCTGTGGTGGCTCTCGATCGAAGCTAAGAGGATGGGCGACTCCGTGAGGTCGAGGGGAAACGGATGGTGGTGTTGGATGCACGGAGGAGGGTCTGGTTGCGATGAATGGCACCGGAAGGTGGCAGCGGCCGAACCGACCGGAGTTGAGGAAGACGGCAACCATCCGTCGAATGCTGGCGTGGGGGTGCTATGGGGGTGGCCTGGGGTCGCATGAGTGCTTGGAGGAGCTCGGGGGCCTCCTTAAATAGGCGTTCGAGGTTGGTCCCGCGGCGGCCGTGGATAGGATCGCCGGTGACCGTCGTTCTGTAGCCGCAGGGCGACGTGGCGGCGACGAGCGCGTGCCGACGGGCTTGTGGATGAGCTCGGCCTGTTCAAGAGGGCAGCTGGCGCGCGCGGGTGGTTTGGGCGGCGCCGTCCGTGGCAGGAGCCTACTACCAACGCCGGCGTGCCGCCAAGGGCTCTAACGCCGGCGCTGTAGGGCGTCAGGGGCGGCTCTGCGACGCGGGAGGGGGCGAGCATGTTGGCTGTGAGTGGGGAAGGCCAGAGCGGGCGCGGGGAGGCGGCCATGCGACGCGGCGGCTCGGGCGCCTACACGTGCAAAACGTGCGCTCTGGGCGCGGCCAGAGCATGCACGGGACGTGCTCGACGTAATGCCAGGGCAGCCTAGAGTGCTAGAGTGCGGCTGGCAATTAGCATACCTAGGTTAGGAGTAGCTAGGATCTTAGTGGACATGCTGGATGGGTCAGGGGCTCGAGTTCATAATGCCAACTAGAAAACATGCCAAAACTGTCCATGAACACAAGGTGTTCGACAGAATGCTAAGTGTATCTAGGCAACTCTTGGAGTGGCCAAAAACTCCAGACCAGTGTCTCTTTAGATGTAGGTGATGATGGCAAGGTCAGATTGGCAAAAACAGAAACTTGTTAGTGCAAGTTTCTGAGAAAACCAGTTTTGGGCAGAAACTAAAGGCTATCATTGCATGCACTAAAAATCCTCCAATGAGTCCACTCTCCTGGACTTAAGGGTTTTGCAGGGTGGTCTACAAGCAGGAAAAAGCTCATGGGCACTAGAGCAAAATAAAATAGGGTTGCAGTACAAATCACCAAACTGGAGCAGAATGAAGATGAGGTTGATTCACTCAAATATTTCAAAGAACATCACTGGGTTTTAGCATAAAGTTGAATTATATGCATCTACTGACATCTCCAAACACTTGGAAGAATTTTTAAAGGAATATTTAAATAGGTTGTAGTGCAAAAATACCTACTGGACCAGATTTGAAAAGTTGATGTAGAGCTCAAAATCTCCAATAACCAATAGATATTTTTGCATAAAAGTGATGTGGAAACATCACATGACATCCCCAAATTTTGGTGAAATTTTTAAATGCATTAATCAAATGGTTGCAGTGCAACAGAGACTCCAAATTCATGAAAAATCATTTTAAAAGAATAAAGCTCAGGGAAAAGCAATCTTGCAATTAAATCCACTGATAAAGAATTGTTTCATAGAGAGAGTATACAAGTCCAATAATACTTTTGGAAAGTTTCCACTTGAGGTAAAAACCCACAATATCAAAAGGTAAATCTAGACAAATGGAAAAGTTTAGTTTCCTGGCAAAATTTTAATTAATAAAACAAGGTCAAAATTTTGGGGTGTCACAAGGAGCCCATGCTCCTCTACATTGCCGCAACTAGCCGAGTGGTCATTACAGTTGTCGTGGTCCAGCGCCCGGAAGAAGGCCGAGCCCAGCTAGTTCAAAGGCCGGTCTATTACCTAAGCGAAGTGCTATCCAGCTCGAAGCAAAACTACTCGCACTACCAGAAGATGTGCTATGGGGTGTACTTCACCGCCAAGAAGCTGAAGCCCTACTTCCAAGAGCATCCCATCACGGTCGTGTGCACCGCCCCGCTTGCCGAGATCATAGGCAGCCGGGATGCATCCGGCCGGGTGGCCAAATGGGCCATTGCATTGGCACCATACACAATCTTCTACCAACCCCACACCGCCATCAAGTCCCAAGCACTGGCCGACTTCCTCGTCGACTGGGCCGAGACCCAGTACCTACCGCCGGCTCCAGACTCTACCCATTGGCGGATGCACTTCGACGGGTCCAAGATGCGCACCGGCTTGGGAGCCGGCGTCGTCCTCACCTCTCCCAAAGGCGACAAACTCAGATACACGCTGCAAATCCACTTCGCTGCCTCCAACAACGTGGCCGAGTACGAGGCGCTCATACATGGGCTCCGGCTAGCCAAAGAACTCGGCATACGCCGAATCCTGTGTTATGGTGACTCAGACTTGGTGGTCCAGCAGTCGTCTGGCGACTGGGACGCCAAGGATGCAAACATGGCGAGCTATCGATTCCTCGTCCAGCAGATCAGTGGGTACTTCGAAGGGTGCGAGTTCCTTCACGTACCAAGGGCCGACAACGACCAAGCAGATGCCCTGGCACGGATCGGCTCCACCCGACAGGCTATACCGACCGGCGTCTCCCTCCAGCGCCTCCTCAAGCCGTCTCCAGAGTCGGACTCTATCTTCGTACCGCCTGTCCCCGATGCAGCCGGATCCGACTAGAGGAACCCTGCAGGCGGCACGGGGACTTCAACAACTGGCCCGCCGACTGCCGTAGTCGCACCCGGCCCGGGGACTATAGAACCCGGCCCGGGGACTGCAGCAGTCGGCCCGGGGACTGCAGCAGTCAGCCCGGAGACTGCAGCAACACAAGAAGCGGTGGCCGACTCCAATTCCACGCCACCCGACCCACCCACCCAAGTCATGGTGGCCGTACTAACAGAAGAAGAAGTCACAGCTCTGTCATGGGCCCAGCCCATCCTCAAATTCCTAGTCAACAGAGAGCTGCCGGCTGATGAGATCTCAGCAAGACTAGTGCAACGACGAGCCGGAGCATATGCAATAATCAACAGAGAGCTTGTCAAGCGCAGCGTCACTGGAGTCTTCCAGCACTGTGTCGAGCCAGAAAAAGGAGTGGCAATCCTCAAGGATATCCATCAAGGCGAATGCGGCCACCACGCAGCCTCAAGATCACTTGTGGCCAAAGCTTTCCGCCATGGTTTCTTTTGGCCGACTGCTTTGGAAGATGCCAAAGAGATAGTCAAGAGCTGCAGAGGATGCCAAGTCTTCAGTTCCAAGCAACACCTGCCGGCTTCTGCACTCAAGACCATTCCCCTCACCTGGCCCTTTGCCGTCTGGGGACTGGACATGGTGGGCCCTTTCAAGACAGCCCGCGGCGGCTTGACACATCTGCTTGTCGCCGTGGACAAGTTCACCAAGTGGATCGAAGCGAAGCCGATCAAGAAGCTAAACGGGCCGACTGCCGTGACATTCATCACCGACATCACTACTCGGTACGGCGTACCGCACAGCATCATCACCGACAACGGCACAAACTTTGCCAAAGGAGCACTGGCATGTTTCTGCGCGATGCAGGGTATCCGAATAAACTTAGCGTCCGTTTCCCACCCGCAGTCAAACGGCCAGGTCGAGCGAGCCAATGGACTCATCCTCTCCGGCATCAAGCCCCGACTGGTTGTACCACTAGAGCGATCGGCCGGCTGCTGGCTCGATGAGCTGCCGGCTGTCCTCTGGAGTCTGCGTACTACCCCCAACAAGTCAACTGGCTTCACTCCATTCTTCCTTGTATATGGTGCCGAGGCCGTCATCCCAACCGACATCGAGTTCGACTCGCCTCGGATCACCATGTACATGGAGGCGGAGGCCAAGGAAGCGCGAGAAGACGGCGTCGACCTACTGGAAGAAGGCCGGCTGTTGGCACTCAGCCGATCCGCCATCTACCAGCAGGGGTTGCGTTGCTACCACAACCGCAAGGTCAAGCCAAGATCTTTCCAAGAGGGCGACCTTGTGCTCTGGCTGATCCAGCGAACAGCCGGCCAGCACAAGCTCTCGGCCCCTTGGGAAGGCCCTTTCGTCATCAGCAAGGCACTAGGCATCGACTCCTACTACCTGATCGATGCGCAAAAACCAAGAGCACGCAAGAGGGACGACTCCGGCAAGGAGTCGGAGCGACCATGGAATGCGAACCTCCTGAGAAGATTTTACAGTTGAAAGCAGTATGTATCATGCTACCCTTTTGTATTAAGTACGAAACAACAGGCCCCCCGAGGAGCACTCGGGGACTGCCTTCATTTATCTATGAGTGACGAGTGTCATATCCATGAATGTATTATTACATTTTCTGTCTAGCACCGGGTTCGACTAGTCGGCCCGGGGACTGGCCGCCTTAAGTTATATTAAAGTTCTACCTGCAGTCAGACAAGTAGTGTGTTGGATCCCGAGTCCGCTCTTATTGAAAGTCGCAGCTCGAAGAACCGACTGTCCGACTAGCAAGAGCCAAGGCAAAAAGGATGCCCACACGAAAAACGGCTAAGGACTAACGAACTTGTATAACGAAAAGATGGCCTCCAAACACGCTTGTCGGCTGTCAGAACAGCCGGCTGGCCGGCTTCCCAAACACTTCGCTATAATCCAACAAAGCTAGAGTACTTGCCCTCCCAATTGGCCAAGCACTTCTCCAGCCACAGATTGCAGAGCAATTGTCTGACTGGGGAGGCGGCAACCAAGGGAGGGCGGCAAAGGAAACAGCAGAAGGATGAAAAGCAAAGAACAACGAAAAGCCAAACACTTGCATAGTCATATATACATATAAAGCCCCCAACAGGCCGGCAATCGACATAGTTCGAATACACCCCCAGTGGATGGAATTGTGTAAACTTAATAGAATATTGTTCCAAAAGTGACAAGGCAGGAGAATAAAAGATAGCAGACTAGACTAAAGGCGCGATGTGGGAGCCGTGTTGGTCGGTGGAGACGGCGTCGCCGGCTGAAGGAGTGGCCGGCTGGCGGGTCTCGGCTTGATCACCGCCGGTGGCAGGCGACGCACCCGCGCGTGACGTATTGCTGGAGGCACGGTCAAGTTGAGGCTGGCCGGCCGCCCCACCATCCGGCCCGGCGTCTTCACCCTCCTCCTCCTCCTCTTCTTCGCCCTTGTCGCTGGAGTCGATCTCCTCCGCCGAGTCTTCGCCGTCTGCCGGGTTCAGCCCGAACCATTCCTCCGGCTGGGCAACACCGTTGTCATCTACCTCAGGGGCGAAGGCGCTGGTGTCGGTGTAGTCGGCGATCGCCGAAGCCCGTTAGATGATAGCCGGCCGCGCCGACTCCAGCTCCGTGTCGGCCTGCTGCCGCTAGGTAGCCAGCTGGTCCAGACTCAGGCCAGGATACCAGGCCTTGACAAACTCCAGTGCCCGCCTGGCGCCGGACCGAGCCACCGAGGCCTTCCAGGCTTCGAAGTGGCCGACCGCCACCTCCAGCCAGTCGGCAGTCCGACTAGGTGTGCGGGGAACCACTTCGCCGGGCCAGAGGGCGGCCAACACCTGCGCCCCGGCACGTTGAAGCCGGCAGAGCAGTCGGTGAGCCGGCTGGAGGCGGGCCTGGATCGCCAAGAGCTGCTCCTCCAGCGACCGGCCAGCGCTTGGTGCAATCTCGGCGCCAGCCTGCCTCCGTGCCTCGCGGCGAGCCTCGATGATCTGGTTGGCGGCGGTAGAGTAGCCAGGGAAGTACTCTGCGCAAGAAAGAAAGAGAAAGAAGAGAAAACACCAAGTGTCGGGTGGTTGGTGCGACATATGCCAAGGGATGGCTTATCATTGTGGGAGCCAATAAAACGTCGCCGGTGCCCAGAAACGGGATGAGGCGAAGACATGCACGCCGGCGAATCTTACCTAGGTTCGGGGCTCTCCGAGGAGATAACACCCCTAGTCCTGCTCTGCGGGGTCTCCGCATGATCACTAGATCGATAAAAGGTAGCTACAATCGCTCCTAGAGCTGTTGAGATCAAGGGAGAAGAAGAACAAGGCTAGCTCTTGCTTCTCTCTATCTATGGTGTGAATGTGTGCTTAGAAGGCAACTCTATGCTCAGAGGCCAACTATACTTAGGTGCGAACCCTTTGCATGGGTGCTCCGGGGGGTTTATATAGGCCTACCCCCCGGGGGTACAATAGTAATCCGACTGGGCTCTGGTCCCAGCCGTCAGTGTCTACGCTCGCCGGCTTCTCCGCCGGCTGGTGGGTCCCGCCGGCTGCCGGCTACTTGGTCGACAGGCCAGCCCCACCGCCTAGGGTCTTGTCGGCGGCTGCTTACTGTAGCCTCGCCTGTGATGACGAGGGCTTTGTCAAGGTAAGCGTGGCTACAATGGGCCGCCTCGGGGGCTATCACTGTAGCCTTACCTCGTCTTGTCTCCTTAATGGGGCTCCTGCTTCGAGGAAGGGAGTAGCCGGCTTCTGGAGGCCGGCTATGCTCTTGGCCGACTGGGAAAGGCCGGACCACCTTCACGCCTCTCTTTAGCTGAAGGGGCCCGCAGTCCTTGGGCCGTACAGGAGTTGGTCGTGGATGATGTCGAGGCCAGCATGGCTACAGTGCCGAGCCGCACGGGAGACGGTCGTCCCGTACGGCCCCCTGTAGCCATGCCCGCCTCGGGCTTCGGGGGTAGTGGGCCGCACTGTGGCCACACCCCGTCGTGTCGCCGTTATGTGGGAACAGCTTTGGTGGTTGCGGTCTCGGCCGGCTGCTAGGAGCCGGCGTCCTTCTTGGCCGGCTTCTTGGAGTCGGCCACCCCGTAGTCGTCCTGGGGAGAGGTTGCTCGAGGCTGGGTCGCCTTCCGAGAGTCGGCTTCAGAGATAGCCGGCCAGGGAAGGCGGCCCAAATGCTTGGAGTGCTTGAAGGCCCAAAGGCCTGATAATTTTGCTGAAGAACCAGGGGTAGTCGGTTGGGCTACCCGTGGCCATTTACTCCGACAGTAGTCCCCGAAGCTGATTGGGCTTCGAGGTGGAGTAGGGGTTGAGAAGCTTGATCAGCTTCCTATCTTGACAAGCCGGCAGCTGGGAGCCGGCCTTGGTCAGGCGCGCCGCCTGAGTCGAAATCTTCTGGAGTCGGAGGGCGGGAACCCGCTGGCACGTGCACCGGGCCGCGGGCCGGCCACGGGCCGTCGGCGAACCACGTGGCCGGAAAGCCTGCCAGCCCACACGCGTGACGGGACGTCGCCGCAGGGAGGGGGCCCGCCACATCCGCGCCCTGGCCGAGGCGCGGATCCTTTGTATCCCGAAACCGCCCGCACGTTCCGTGCGGCAGTTTCGGCTCGCACTTATGCGCAATAAACGCGAGACGTGGGGGGAGTGGGTGCAGTTAATCGCACGTCTCCCCCCACGTCCGGCCTCTTTGGCCTCGTGGGGCTATAAGTAGGGGGAGGTGGAGGGCGGCAGGCCCTCGCACGCTCCTCCTACTTCCATCGTCTTCTTCGCTCGCCCGTTCTCGCGACAACGCCTCGCCGCCGCGCTCTTCCACCGCACGCTCCTCTGCCACCGTGCTAGCTTTCGCCATGCCTCCCGCCGTAGAGCAGCTTGGTGGGGATTGGGACGGCTCCATCGTCCATGACGACCACATCGACTTCCTTCGCGACACGCGGCGGCTGCCCAGCGCGGACAAAGTGGAGGTCCGCCTTGCGCCGGCGAAGGAAATCTCGCCGAGGCCGCAGGAGGGCGAGCGGGTGGTCTTCCGCTCGCACTTCTTGCGCAGCTTCGGCCTGCCAGTGAGCGCCTTCTTCCGCTCCTGGCTCGAATTCTATCAGCTCCAGCCGCACCATCTCACCCCCAACGCAGTGGTGCTGCTGTCGGCCTTCGTCACCCTGTGCGAGGGCTATCTCGGCGTCCTCCCCACCCTTGAGCTCTGGGGGGAGCTTTTCCAGTCGAAGCTGGGCACGCGCAGCAAGGGCGTGTCGGCTCATACTGGCGCCTTCATCGCGTCGCGGAGATCGGGCACCGACAACCCCTTCCCCGTCATCACGCTGATCCAATCGGTGAAGAAGTGGCAGAAGTCGTACTTCTACGTGCGGAACATCGCTCCGCGGGGCGACTACATCAACCTGCCAGCTTACGCAGCCAGCCCACCGGCGGGCAGGCTGCCCCAGTGGTCCTTCCGGGCTATGACGCTGTCGCAGGCAGGAAACGCCGCCATCGCCCGACTGCGGGTGATGGTCCAGTCGGAGGGCCTGACGGGGCCCGACCTCCTGGCCACGTTCGTCACGCGCCGGGTTCTTCCGCTCCAGAGCCAGCCTCATCTGATCTGTCAGATGAGCGGCCAGCTCGATCCGAGCCGAATGTGCACCAAGGAGATGCCGCGCCATGAGGTCGCCTACATGGTGAACTACCTTGCAAACTGCCAACTCGCTGAAGAGTGGCAGTTCGGCAAGGAGCCATATAGCCAAGCCAATCCTCCGCCTACGGTATGCTCCCCTTGTCTCTTTTTCTCTCTCTCTCTCAGCCTTATTGCCGAGCATCTCTTGGCCGACTCTGACTTAGTCGGCTTGTTCTTCGACAGAGCCCTCTGCTTCGGCCGGCCGGCGGGACAGACGTGGAACGCCGCTTCGTCCCCGACCAGACCGAACACGACCTGGAGGACCCCGACCTGGGGGCGGTCCATATGGATCACGCCGTCGAGCCGGGTGGTGGCCAAGCCGGTGGCGAAGCAGGCGACTCCGGGTTCACTGCTACCTTCGACGACTGGCCGGACGAGGATGAAGCCGAAGTCGTCCCGCGCCGCCAGCCGGCATCTGGACGCGGCGCGGGCTCCTCCGGCGCGCAGCCTGCTCGGGGTGGAGGGCAGAAGCGTCGCGCCGCCCAGGGTCTGTTCGGCAGCCGAACGAAGAAGCCCAGGGGCGGGGCGGCAGCCACCAGGCGGGAAGAGGCGGCCGCGAAGGCGGCTCGTTTCCGCAAAGTGGTCAAGCAACCGCAAACCGTGTCGGCGTAAGTCCGAATCTTTCTTTGTGTATTCTCTTTCTTTCTTTCTTTGGCGGTTCTTGAACTCTCGTCCTTTTCTTCGACGATCAGAGCTCCGTTGTCACTTGAGCGGGCGGCTGCCGGCTCCGTCGTCGTGTCGCCAGGGGGCTCTGGGAGCACCACCCGCCGCGTGGACCCCCGCGCCGACCTCCAGGAGGCGACGGAAAGGAACGCGCGGGAGGCGCGGGAGGAGCAGGAGGCACGGGAGGCGGAGGCACGGAAGGCAGCCGCCGCCCAGGCGGCACGGGAGGAGGAGGCAGCGAAGGCACTCGCCGAGGCCGCAGCCAAGGCCCAGGCAGAGGCTGAGGCCGCGGTGGCGGCAGGGGAGGCTTTGATGGTCACCCCCCTGCGCGTCATGGCGCCTGGGGACGTGGAGCCCTCGCCAGGGGGAGCCAGCGGCTCCCAGCCGGGGCTGGGAGGAAGCGGCGACGACGTCATCATTTTGGAGAAGGGGCCGGAGTCGACCCCGCCAACTGGGGCGGGCCAAGGCGGCCGGCCTGATTCGCCGCCTGCACAGTCGGCGGAGGGTGAGCCGGCCGCGAGGGCGGAGGTGGCGGTCCGGATTCCGTCAAGCCGGCGTGCGGGGAAGGCCGCGTCGGAGCCACAGCCGGCCGTAGGCTCCAGCTCGTCGGCCCGAGATGCGGAGGCGGCCAGCGCTACCTCGGGGTGGACACCAGGCGGCGGGACGGCCGTGGTGAACGTGGCTGCGCAAGACGTCCGAACCCGGCTCCAAAGCCAGGCCGCGGCGCTGAGGCAGTTCACCGACGAGTTCCTCGCAACGCGAGCGGCCATCCGGGTTAGTATTCCCCATCTTGCTTCTTCTTGAACTTGATTTCTCTTCTTGATCTTGATTTCTCTTCTTGATCTTGATTTCTTCCGTGGGGGCGCGTCAGCGCACCCACTGGGTGTAGTCCCCGAGTTCCGACTCGGCTGCTGAGCAGGCGGCTTGGAACTTCTTGGAGGATTTTCCTTTGCTGTTTTAGTTCTTACTTTGGTCTTCTGTCCATCTTGCAGGACTACCACAACCTTCGAGCGGCCGCCTTCAACTCCCAGGCTCGGGAGCTGACTCAGAAGGCCGCCGACCTTACTGAGAGTCGAGGTACGTGACTTGATCTTTATCTCATGTGGGGGCGCGTCAGAGCACCCACTGGGTGTAGTCCCCGAGATTCGGGCCGACTGCTGAGCAGTCGGGTCGGATCTTCCTTGACGACTTCTTATTGTTCTTCTTCTTCTTCCGTTTCTGCAGCGGCCAACGCCAGTCTGAGGGCACAGCTGGGGGAGTCCCAAACTGCTCTTCGTGCCAAGGACGCCGAGCTTGCCGCCTTGGTGCAGGAGCGCGACCGCCTGGTCAAGAAGCTGGCCGACCAGGAGGAAGGCCACAAAGCGGCGCTGAAGGCTGCGCAGGATCGCGAAGCCACCCTCCAGGCCGAGTTCGAGACGGAGGCGGCCGGCTGGGCAGAGGCCAGGCAGACTCTGGTCTCCGGCTATGGCCAGATCGAGGATCTGGTTGACGGTAAGCCGTCTACCCCTTCGTCCTTTCCTGCCATCTGCCACTTTGGCTTGTTTTCTGATTTTGGTGTTCTTCTCTTCCTTTCTTCTTCGCGCAGAGTATTTCCCTGGCTATTCGACTGCCGCCAACCAGGCCATCGAGGCCCGTCGCCAAGCGAAGAGGCAGGCCGGCTTCGAGATCTCGCCGACCGCCGGCCGCTCGCTGGAGGAATAGCTCCAGGCGATCCAGGCTCGCATCCAGCCGGCTCACCGGCTGCTCCGCCGGCTCCAGCGTGCCGGGTCACAGGTCTTGGCCGCCCTCTGGCCCGGCCAAGTGGTCCCTCGCACCCCCAGTCGGACTGCCGACTGGCTAGAGGTGGCAGTCGGCCGCTTCGAGGCTTGGAAGGCGTCGGCGGCTCGCTCCGGTGCCAGGCGGGCGCTGGAGTTCGTCAAGGCCTGGTATCCCGGCCTGAGCCTGGACCAGCTGGCTACCTGGCGGCAGCAAGCCGACACGGAGCTGGAGCCGGCGCGGCCGGCCATCATTCGGCGGGCTTCGGCGATCGCCGACTACACCGACACCAACGTCTTCGCCCCCGAGGTGGACGACAATGGAGTCGCCCAGCCGGAGGAGTGGTTCGGGCTGGACCCGGCGTACGGCGAAGACTCGGCGGAGGAGATCGACTCCAGCGACGAGGGCGAAGAGGAGGAGGGTGAAGACGCCGAGCCGGCTGGTGGAGTAGCCGGCCAGCCTCAGCCTGACCGCGCCTCCAGCACTACGTCGCGCGCCTCCACGCCTCCTGCCGCAAGTGGTGGTCAAGCCGAGGCCCGCTAGTCGGCCACTCCTTCAGCCGGCGAGGCCGCCTTCACCGACCAGCTCGGCCTCCATGTCGCGCCCTAGTCTGCCGTCTTTTGCTTTTCTGCTTTGTTATTCTTTAGAACAATGTTTGGTTAAATTCGCACAATTCCACCCACTGGGTGTATTCGAACTTATGTCAGTTGCCGGCCTGTTGGCGGCTTTTATGTATATAACTTATGCATTCGGCCTTTTCCTTGTGCTTTGCTCTTTGTCCTTCTGCTTTTTCCTTTGCCGCCCTCCCTTGGTTGCCGCCTCCCCGGTCAAACAGTTGCTCTGCAATCTGTAGCCGGGGAGTGCCTGGCCGATTGGGGAGGGGGAAGTACTTTAGCTCTGCTGGACTAAAGCTAAGTTTTTTAGGAAGCCGGCCAGCCGGCTGCTTTGACAGCCGGCAGGCATATTTGGAGGCCGTCTCTTTGCTATATAGGTTAGTTGTTCCTTAGCCATTTTTCGTGTGGGCGTCCTTTCTGTCTTCTCTCTTGCTAGTCGGACAGTCAGTTC
This sequence comes from Triticum aestivum, assembly GCF_018294505.1. Lineage (NCBI taxonomy): Eukaryota > Viridiplantae > Streptophyta > Magnoliopsida > Poales > Poaceae > Triticum > Triticum aestivum. The sequence goes on from NC_057814.1 coordinate 83,942,843, forward strand.
TTTGAGCTGCGACTTTCAACAAGAGAGGACTTGGGAGCCGGCGCACTACTTTTCTGACTTTAGGAAAAACTTTCGATATAGCTCAAGGCGGCTAGTCCCCGGGCCGACTAGTCGAACCCGGTGCCGGACAAAAATTCAAAATGTAATAATACATTCATGGATATGACACTCGTCATTCATGGATAAATAAAAGGCAGTCCCCGAGTACTGTTCGGGGGGCCTGTTGGTTTGTGCTTAATACAAAAGGGGTAGCGTGATACATACTGCTTTTCAGCTGTAAAATCGTCTTAGGAGGTTTGCGTTCCATGGTCGCTCCGACTCCTTGCCGGAGTCGTCTCTCTTGCGTGCTCTTGGTTTTTGCACGTCGATCAAGTAGTAGGAATCGTTGCCGAGTGCCTTGCTGACGACGAAGGGGCCTTCCCAAGGGGCCGAAAGCTTGTGCTGGCCGGCTGTTCGCTGGATCAGCCGGAGCACAAGGTCGCCCTCTTGGAAGGATCTTGGCTTGACCTTGCGGTTGTAGTAGCGGCGCAGCCCTTGCTGGTAGATGGCGGACCGGCTGAGGGCTAACAGCCAGCCTTTTTCCAGTAGGTCGACGCCGTCTTCTCTTGCTTCTTTGGCTTCCTCCTCCGTGTACATGGTGATCCGAGGCGAGTCGAACTCGATGTCTATTGGGATGACAGCCTCGGCACCGTACACGAGGAAGAATGGAGTGAAGCCGGTTGACTTGTTGGGTGTAGGGCGCAGACTCCAGAGGACAGCCGGCAGCTCTTCGAGCTGGCAGCCGGCCGATCGCTCCAGTGGTACAACCAGTCGGGGCTTGATGCCGGAGAGGATGAGTCCATTTGCTCGCTCGACCTGGCCGTTTGACTGCGGGTGGGCAACGGACGCTAAGTCCAGTCGGATGCCCTGCGTCGCGCAGAAACGTGCCAGTGCTCCTTTGGCGAAGTTCGTGCCGTTGTCGGTGATGATGCTGTGCGGCACGCCGTACCGAGTGGTGATGTCGGTGATGAATGTTACGGCAGTCGGCCCGTTGAGTTTCTTGATTGGCTTTGCTTCAATCCACTTTGTGAACTTGTCCACAGCAACAAGTAGATGCGTCAGGCGACCGCGGGCTGTCTTGAAAGGGCCCACCATGTCCAGTCCCCAGACGGCAAAAGGCCAAGTGAGGGGAATGGTTTTGAGGGCAGAAGCCGGCAGGTGTTGCTTGGAACTAAAAACTTGACATGCTCTGCAGCTCTTGACTATTTCTTTAGCATCCTCCAAGGCAGTCGGCCAGAAGAAACCGTGGCGGAAAGCTTTGGCCACGAGGGATCTTGAGGCTGCGTGATGGCCGCATTCGCCTTGGTGGATGTCTTTGAGGATTGCCACTCCTTTTTCTGGCTCGACACAACGCTGGAAGACTCCAGTGACGCTGCGCTTCACAAGCTCGCTGTTGATAATTGTATATGCTGCGGCTCGTCGTTGCACTAGTCTTGCTGAGATCTCATCAGCCGGCAGCTCTCTGCTGACTAGGAACTTGAGGATTGGCTGGGCCCATGAGGGAGCTGTGACTTCTTCTTCTGTTAATGTGGCCACCATGACTCGGGTGGGTGGGTTGGGTGTTGCATTGGAGTCGGCCACCGCTTCTTGTGTTGTTGCAGTCCCCGGGCCGACTGCTGCAGTCCCCGGGCCGGGTTCTGAAGTCCCCGGGCCGGGTGCCACTACGGCAGTCCCCGGGCCAGTCGTCGAAGTCCTCGTGCCGCCTGCGGGGTTTTTCCAGTCGGATCCGGCTGTTTCTGGCGCAGGCGGTACGAAGATGGAATCCGACTCTGGAGACGGCTTGATGGACGGCTTGAGGAGGCGCTGGAGGGAGACGCCAGTCGGTATGGCTTGTCGGGTGGAGCCGATCCGTGCTAGGGCATCTGCTTGGTCGTTGTCGGCCCTTGGCACGTGAAGGAACTCGCACCCTTCGAAGTATCCGCTTATCTGCTGGACGAGGAAATGGTAGCTCGCCATGTTCGCGTCCTTGGCGTCCCAGTCGCCAGATGATTGCTGGACCACCAAGTCTGAGTCGCCGTAGCACAGGATCCGGCGTATGCCGAGCTCTTTGGCTAGCCGGAGCCCATGTACGAGCGCCTCGTACTCGGCGACGTTGTTGGAGGCGGCGAAGTGGATCTGCATTGTGTACTTGAGCTTGTCGCCTTTGGGAGAGGTGAGGACGATGCCGGCTCCCAAGCCGGTGCGCATCTTGGACCCGTCAAAGTGCATCCGCCAATGGGTAGAGTCGGGAGCCGGCGGTAAGTACTGGGTCTCGGCCCAGTCGACGAGGAAGTCGGCCAATGCTTGCGACTTGATGGCGGTGCGGGGTTGATAGAAAATCGTGTAGGGCGCCAAGGCATTGGCCCATTTGGCCACCCGGCCGGATGCATCCCGGCTGCCTATGATCTCGGCGAGCGGGGCAGTGCATACGACCGTGATGGGGTGCTCTTGGAAGTAGGGCTTCAGTTTCTTGGCAGCGAAGTACACCCCATAGCACATCTTCTGGTAGTGCGGGTAGTTTTGCTTTGAGCTGGATAGTACTTCGCTGAGATAGTAGACCGGCCTCTGGACTAGCTGGGCTCGGCCTTCCTCCGGGCGCTGGACCACAACAACAGTGCTGACGACTCGGCTTGTCGCGGCGATGTAGAGGAGCATGGGCTCCTTCTCAGTCGGCGCAGCCAGGACAGGCGGAGTGGTCAGCATTTTCTTCAACTCATGGAAGGCTTGGTCGGCTTGATCATTCCACTCAAAGTGAGTGGACTTCTTCATGAGTCGGTACAGGGGGAGGGCCTTCTCTCCTAGTCGGCTGATAAAACGGTTCAGGGAGGCTAAGCAGCCAGTGAACTTCTGCACATCTCGCAACTTGGTGGGAATCTCCATCCTCTCGATGGCCTTGATCTTGACGGGGTTGCACTCAATGCCGCGTTCGGAGACCAGGAAGCCTAGCAGCTGGCCGGCTAGCACTCCGAACACGCATTTCTCGGGGTTGAGTTTGATCTGGAATCGGCGCAAGTTGGCGAATGTTTCTTTTAGGTCTTCCAGCAAGGTACCGCGCTTCTCTGTCTTCACCACAATGTCGTCTACGTAGACGTGGGCATTTCTGCCGAGTTGTTTCAAGAGACATTTCTGCATGCAACGCTGAAAAGTGGCACCGGCATTTCTCAAGCCGAATGTCATTGTCAGGTAGCAGAAAGCTCCAAAGGATGTGATGAAGGCAGTCTTCAGGCGGTCAGCCGGATCCAACTTGATCTGATGGTACCCTGAGTACGCATCCAAAAAACTTAACAGCTCACATCCGGCTGTGGAGTCTATCACTTGGTCAATCCGCGGCAGAGCAAACGGATCCTTTGGGCAGGCCTTGTTCAAACTCGTGTAGTCTATACACATGCGCCACTTGTTATCCTTCTTCAGAACCAGAACTGGGTTGGCAAGCCACTCTGGAAAGAACACTTCCATGATGAAGCCGGCTGCAAGGAGCCGGGCTATCTCTTCTCCCACAATTCTTCGCTTCTCTTCTGATAGTCGGCGGAGGGGTTGCTTGACCGGCTTCACATCAGCTCGGACATGTAATTTGTGCTCGGCGAAATCCTTCGGGACACCCGGCATGTTTTTTGGGGACCATGCAAAGATGTCTTGATTCTCACGGAGGAAGTTGACGGGCTCGCCTTCCTATTTACTGTCCAAGTTCGCCCCAATCACAGCGAACCTCTCCGGGTTCTCCGGGTCCAGAGGTATCTTCTTCGTCTCTTTGGCAGGCTGGAAGGAGCCCTGCACATCACAATCCTTGGGGTTGGGGGACAAGGCCGGCTGCTTGCCGGCCATGGCCACAACCCGTTCCAACATCTTCTTCTCTTCTGCCACCACGAGGGACTCGGCCAGCCGGCTACTGGCCATGGCACACTCGATGGACTTCTTGTAGTCGCCGGCTACCGTGATGATCCCCTTCGAGCTCGGCATCTTCATCTTCAGGTAGGCGTAGTGGGGCACAGCCATGAACTTGGCCAAAGCAGGTCGGCCAAGCAGTGCATGATAGGGGCTCTCCAAATCCACTACCTTGAACCATATCGCTTCCCGGCGAAAATGATCTTTGTCTCCGAAGAGAACATCCATTTTGATCTTGCCGATTGGAGAGCAAGATAGGCCGGGTACGATACCATGGAAGACGGTGCGGCTCGGCATGAGCTGCTTCGCTTTGATGTTCAGCTTCTCCATGGTATCGCGGTACAGTATGTTGATACTGCTTCCGCCGTCTATCAGGACGCGGGAAAATCTGGCAGCTCGCCTTTCCGTCACGAGGGTGACATCCAAGACCATCGCATAGGAGCCAGGCGAAGGCATCACCTCTGGGTGCTCGGCCTGGCTCCAGCTGATTGGCTTTTCCGACCAGTGCATGAACTCGGCGGTGCTAGAGGCGACTGCGTTCACTTCTTCGTGCTGTCAGCGCCGACTGCGCTTGTCGTCGGCTTGACTGGTGAAGACGACGTAGGCGGCGTGCTCTTCGGGGAATTCGTCCTGGATGGCGCCGAATGCCGGCCAAGCCGCCGGCTGCTGGGGGGCTGGAGGCGGCGGGCCGGGAGGCGGAGGCGGCAACATCCCTTCGCCCTTGGTGATGCGGGTGAGCCAGTGGCATTTCCGGGTTGTGTGGTTGGACGGCTTCGCGCCGCTGTGGAACTTGCAAGGGGCGTCAAGTGCTTGCTCGTAGGAGAAAGACGGCTGCCAGGGCGGCCGGCCACCCTTCTTCTTGGGAGCGGGCCGCTCTTCGGGCTGCTCGTCCTCAACTGTGGCCACCTGCCGACTGGAGGAAGTCGGCATGGGGCCCTTGCGCTTGTGGTCGTTCTAGTAGGGGCGCCGATTAGGGTCGCCAGCCGGCGTCTTGGGAGCCGGAGCAATTACTTTCCCCGAGGCGTCCACTCGGAGCTCGGTCTTCATCGAGGAGTCGGTGGTGGCGTACTTGTCGGTGATGACCAGTAACTCGTCGAGGGTAGCCAGCTCGTCGCAGAGGAGTCGGTGCTTGAGGAGGGTGCCCTCTCGGCACCCAGCGGTGAAGTACTCGATGGCCTGGACCTCGTGCACTCCCTCGCAGGAGTTGCGGAGCTCGGCCCATCGCGTGAGGTAGTCGCGGGTCGACTCGTTGGGCCCCTGGACGCAGAGGGAGAGCTGGCGAGGCTTGGGAGGCCGCTTGTAGGTGCTGGTGAAGTTGCGGATGAAGACTTCGGTGAAGTCCAGCCAACTGTTGATGCTGTAAGGCTTGAGGCTGTTGAGCCATGTGAGTGCCGTGCCTTGCAGCATGAGGGGGACATACTTCACGGCGATGCGCCGATTGCCGTTGGCTATGCTGACGGCCGTGGAGTAGTCGATGAGCCAATCTTCCGGCTTCACTGAGCCGTTATACTTGGGCGTGTCTCTGGGGAGCGAGAACCCTTTGGGGAAGGGCTCGTCGCGGATGCGGGGGCCAAAGCATGGCGGGCCGACATCGTCTTCTTCTTATAACGCCAAGGATCGAGCAAGGCGGTCGATCCTGTGGCGGGCGTCACTCTCGCCGACTCCTTCTCGGCGGCCGAGTCGGTCGCCAAGAGTCGGATGTGTGATGGGCGGCGGAGTGAGGCGTCTTTCTCTTCGAGGCGGGGGAGGGGGCAGGTTTCCTTGGTGCTCTACTGCTTGAGGGCGGCCCTCCGCGTCGCGCTCGATGGTGATGCGAGTCCGGCTGCGGCTGGCAGCCGGCTCCTTGTCTTTCTTCTGGCGCGCGCCGCTCGCAGTCGGCGAGCGGGACGTCGCGGCGTGTTCCCGGCGCGGGGGATGACTATCAGCACGGGCGCCGGCTTCGTGCCATTCTGCAGCCGCGTCGATCAGCTGCTGGATCCGTCTCGTCATGTAGGGGAGCTCATCGGCTCCCAGCCCATTGAGCTCCTATGCAGCCGCCTGAGCGGCTCGCAGATTCTCGAGCGGGGTGGCGTAGACGGGGTGATCTGCGCCCAGCATGCTGGCAACGGCCGCGCCACGCTTCTGGACGAAGCCGGCTCGGCTCGGGCCGCTAGGCGGCGGCGTACCGAAGGCGGCGCGGTCGACTTCGCGCTGGTGGGCCTCGGTGAGGCGTCTCATCGAGGCTATCTTCTGGCCCTCCGTGATGAGGGCAAGGCGGCGTGCCTCCAGGGTCTCGGCGTCGGCGTCGGCCCGGATGGGGACGGAGAGGTCGTGCATCGCCGCTCGCTGAGGGTCGCGGGCATTCTCGCCCGAGTTGGAGACGTGGCTGATGACCAGCACTTTGGTGACAGCGCTGCTGCCGCTGTCAGCTCGAGGGAGGGGGTCGTCGAAGACCACCACGTCGGAGGGGTAGGCGTCAAGCGACGCGGTGTCGGAGTCGATGAGCATCGGGTCGGTGGAGCCGACCGACTCCACATCTGCAGCAGACTCGCTGGAGACGTGAAGCTGGTCGAGGAGGCTGACGAGGCGGCTCTCGGGGTAGTCGGTGCCTGCGTCGGACGCAGGCTCGTCGGAGATGCAAGCCTCGCCGAGCAGATCGGCGAGGCAGCTCGCAGCGCAGGCGTCGTCGATGCCTTGCAGCGCATCGAGGCAAACGCCATCGGGCGCAGCAGGCTGGCTGCGCTCGCGGGGGAGGAAGAGGGTTCCCGTCCAGAACAGGTCTCCGGACGATGGTGCACCTGGCCCCACGGTGGGCGCCAAATGTCGGGTGGTTGGTGCGACATATGCCAAGGGATGGCTTATCATTGTGGGAGCCAATAAAACGTCGCCGGTGCCCGGAAACGGGATGAGGCGAAGACATGCACGCCGGCGAATCTTACCTAGGTTCGGGGCTCTCCGAGGAGATAACACCCCTAGTCCTGCTCTGCGGGGTCTCCGCATGATCACTAGATCGATAAAAGGTAGCTACAATCGCTCCTAGAGCTGTTGAGATCAAGGGAGAAGAAGAACAAGGCTAGCTCTTGCTTCTCTCTATCTATGGTGTGTGTGTGTGCTTAGAAGGCAACTCTATGCTCAGAGGCCAACTATACTTAGGTGCGAACCCTTTGCATGGGTGCTCCGGGGGGTTTATATAGGCCTACCCCCCGGGGGTACAATAGTAATCCGACTGGGCTCTGGTCCCAGCCGTCAGTGTCTACGCTCGCCGGCTTCTCCGTCGGCTGCTGGGTCCCGCCGGCTGGTGGGTCCCGCCGGCTGCCGGCTATTTGGTCGACAGGCCGGCCCCACTGCCTAGGGTCTTGTCGGCGGCTGCTTACTGTAGCCTCGCCTGTGATGACGATGGCTTTGTCGAGGTAAGCGTGGCTACAGTGGGCCGCCTCGGGGGCTATCACTGTAGCCTTACCTCGTCTTGTCTCCTTAATGGGGCTCCTGCTTCGAGGAAGGGAGTAGCCGGCTTCTGGAGGCTGGCTATGCTCTTGGCCGACTGGGAAAGGCCGGACCGCCTTCACGCCTCTCTCTGGCTGAAGGGGCCCGTAGTCCTTGGGCCGTACAGGAGTTGGTCGTGGATGACGTCGAGGCCAGCATGGCTACAGTGCCGAGCCGCACGGGAGACGGCCGTCCCGTACGGCCCCCTGTAGCCATGCCCGCCTCGGGCTTCGGGGGTAGTGGGCCGCACTGTGGCCACACCCCGTCGTGTCGCCGTTATGTGGGAACAGCTTTGGTGGTTGCGGTCTCGGCCGGCTGCTAGGAGCCGGCGTCCTTCTTGGCCGGCTTCTTGGAGTCGGCCACCCCGTAGTCGTCTTGGGGAGAGGTTGCTCGAGGCTGGGTCGCCTTCCGAGAGTCGGCTTCAGAGATAGCCGGCCAGGGAAGGCGGCCCAAATGCTTGGAGTGCTTGAAGGCCCAAGGCCTGATAATTTTGCTGAAGAACCAGGGGTAGTCGGTTGGGCTACCCGTGGCCATTTACTCCGACACCAAGTCAGAAAATGAGCCAAAAGCGGCAGGCGGCAAGAAAGGACGAAGAAGTAGGCGGCTTACCGTCAACCAAATCTTCGATCTGGCCATAGCCGTTGACCAGCGTCTGCCTTGCTTCGGCCCAGCCAGCCGCCTCCGTCTCGTACTCGGCCTGGAGGGCGGCTTCGCTATCCTGCACCGCCTTCAGAGCCGCCTTGTGGCTCTCCTCCTGGTCAGCTAACCTCTTGGCCAGGCGGTCACGTTCCTGCTCCAAGGCGGCAAACTCGGCCTCCTTGGCACGAAGGGCAGCCTGAGACCCTCCCAGCTGCTCCCTTAGACTGGCGTTGGCCGCTGTAAGGACGGCAGAGAAAGAAGAAGCAATAAGAAGTCGTCAAGGAAGATCCGACCCGACTGCTTAGCAGTCGGCCCAAATCTCGGGGACTACACCCAGTGGGTGCGCTGATGCGCCCCCACGTGAGATAAAGAACGAAGCACTTACCCCGGCTCTCAGACAGGTCGGCGGTCTTTTGGGCCAGCTCCCGAGCCTGGGAGTTGAAGGCAGCCGCGCGAAGATTGTGGTAGTCCTGCAAGATAGGCAGAAGAACGAAGTAAGAGCAAGAATAGCAAAACTAGATCCACTAAGAAGTTCCAAGCCGCCTGCTCAGCAGCCGACTCGAAACTCGGGGAATACACCCAGTGGGTGCACTGACGCGCCCCCACGGAAGAAACCAAGATCAAAAAGAGGCAAGATAAGAAGACTAACCCGGATGGCCGCCCGCGTCGCAAGGAACTCGTGTATTTCCTCAGCGCCGTAGCCTGGGCTTGGAGCCGGGTCCGGACGTCCTGCACGGACACATTCATCACGGCCGTCCCTCCGCCCGGCGTCCACCCCGAGCTGGCGCTGGCCGCCTCCATGTCCTGGGCCGACGAGCTGGAGCCCGCGGCCGGCTGCGGCTCCGATGTAGCTTTCTGCGGCTCTGAGGCGGCCCTCCCCGCGCGCTGACGCGACGACGACCGGACCGCCAGATCAGTCCTCGCGGCCGGCTCGCCCCCGGCCGACTGCGCAGGCGGCAGATCAGGCCGGCCGCCTTGAGCCGCCCCAGTCGGCGGGGCCCGTGACGCCACCCTCTCCAGGATGACGATGTCGTCTTCCCTCTCCAGCCCCGGCCGGTCACTGCCGGCTTCTTCTGGCGAGGGCTCTAGGGCCCCAGGCGCCGCAACGCGCAGTGGGGTGACCAGCAAGGCCTCCTCTGCCATCGCCGCAGCCGCAGCCTCAGCTTGGGCCTTGGCCGCGGCGTCAGCGCGCGCCTTCGTCGCCGCCTCCTCCTGCGCCGCCTTGGCGGCGGCCGCCCTCAGTGCCTCCGCCTCCCGCGCCTCCCGCTCCTCCCGCGCGTTCCGCTCCGTCGCCGCCAGAAGATCGGCACGGGGGTCCACGCGGCGAGTAGTGCTCCCGGATCCTCCTGGCGACCCAACAACGGAGGCAGCAGCAACGCGCTCGAGCGACAATGGAGCCCTGGTTTGTTGGAGAAAAGACAAGGACTCAGGAGCTACCAGAGAAAAGAAATAAAAAGAATACACGAAGGAGTATACACTTACACCGACACCGTCTGCGGCTGCTTCACCGCCTTGCAGAAGCGGGCCGCCTTCGCGGCCGCCTCCTCCCGCCTGGTCGCCGCTGCCCCGCCTCTGGGCTTCTTTGGCCGACTGCCGAACAAGCCCGGCGCGGCACGACGCTTCTGCCGCCGCCTCGAGCAGGCGGCGTGGTGGAGGAACCCGCGCCCTGGCCAGGCACCGGCTGGCGGCGTGGGACGACTTCAGCCTCGTCATCGTCTGGCCAGTCGTCGAAGCTGACTCCAAGCTCGGAGCCGCCCGCCTCGCCGCCGGCTTGGCCACCGCCCGCCTCGGTGTTGTCGTCCATAGCGGCCGGCCCCAAGTCGGGGTCCTCCAGATCGTGCTCCGTCCGGTCGGGGACGAATCGGCGCTCCGCGCCCGACCCGCCTGCAGGCCGAAGAAGAGGGCTCTGTCGAGACAAGCCGACTAGTCAGAGTCGGCCAAAAGGAACTCGGCGACAAAACTGAGAGGAGAAGAAAGAGAAAAAGAGAACATACCGTGGGCGGCGGGTGAGCTCAGCAATATGGCTACTTGCCGAACTGCCACTCTGCGGAGAGCTTGCAGTTCGCAAGGTAGTTCGCCATATGGGCCACCTCGTCGTGCGGCATGTCTTTGGTGCACATCCGACTCGGATCGAGCTGGCCGCTCATCTAACAGATCAGATGAGGGCGGCTCTGGAGCGGGAGCACCCGGCGCGTGACGAAGGCGGCCAGCAGGTCGGGCCCCGACAAGCCCTCCGACTGGATCATCACCCGTAGTCGGGCGGCAGCTGCGGCTCCAGCCGACGTTAGCGTCACGGCCCGATAGGACCACTGGGGCCGCCTGCCTGCCGGTGGGCCGGCTTCGTAAGCCGGCAGATTGACGTAGTCACCCTGCGGGGCAACGTTCTTCACGCAGAAGTATGACTTCTGCCATAGCTTCACCGACTAGATCAGCGTGATGACGGGGAAGGGGTTGTCGGCAGCCACCCTCCACATCGCGACGAAGGCGCCAGTCTGAGTCGGCACGCCCTGCATGCGCGTGCCCAGCTTGGACTGGAAGAACTCCCCCAGAGCTCGAGGGTGGGGAGGACGCCGAGGTAGCCTTCGCACAAGGTAACAAAGGCGGACAGCAGCACCACCGTGTTCGGGGTAAGGTGGTGCGGCTGGAGTTGGTAAAACTCGAGAAAGGAGCGGAAGAAGGCACTCACGAGCAAGCCGATGCCGCGCAAGAAATGCGAGCGAAAGACTACCCGCTCGCCTTCCTCCGGCTCCGGCGTAATCTCCTTCGCCGGCGCAAGACGGACCTCCACCTTGTCCGCGCCGGGCAGCCGCCGCGTCTTGCGGAGGAACTCGATGTGATCCTCATGGACGTTGGAGCCGTCCCAATCCCCGCGGAACTGCATCGTGGCGTAGGGCTGGCGAGAATGAGCGCGGCGGCGGAGGATCGAGTGGCGGAGCGGTGCGGCGGTGAGGCGCTGTCGCAAGAGAGAGCAGAAGGAAGAAGATGGTGGAGAGGGGAGGGGCGTGCGAGCGCCTGCCGCTCTCCCCCCTCCCCCTACTTATAGCTTCGCGCGGTGAAGCCGGGGAGGCAGGGCGTGGGGTGAGACGTGGGATTAACTGCACCCACTCCCCCCACGCCTCACGATTATTATGCCCTAAAGGCATGCTGAAACCGCTGCAGGAAGACGTGCGGGCGGCTTCGGGCCGCAGAGAATCCGCGCCTGGGCCCGGGCGTAGGCGTGGCGGGCCCCCGACCTGCGGCGACGTCCCATCGCGCGCGTGGGCTGGCAGGCTTTTTAGCCAAGGGATGCCACATGGTTCGCAGGCGGCAAGTGGCCGGCCCGCGGGCCGGAGCGCGCACAGGCAGGCTCCCGCCCTCCGACTCCAAAAAATTTCGCCAAGACGGCGCACCCAACCAAAGTCGGCTCCCAGCAGCCGGCTCGTCAAGATAGGAAGCTGACCGAGCTTCTCGACTCCCACCCAACCTCGAAGCTCAATCAGCTTCGGGGACTACTGTCGAGTAAATGACCATGGGTAGCCTAACTGACTATCCCCGGCTCTTCAGAAAATTATCAGGCCATTTGAGCCTTCAAGCATTCAAAGCATTGGGCCGCCTTCCCCCGGTCAGCTACCCCGGAGCCGACTCTCAGAAGGCGACCCAGTCTCAGAAACTTCCCCCAAGATAACTACGAGATGGCCGACTCCAGGAGGCCGGCCATGGAGAACGCCGACTCTCAAGAGCCGGCCATGAAGAACGCCGACTCCAAGAAGCCGGCCAGGACCGCACCCACCAAAATTACGCCCACATAACGGTGACAAGAAGGGGTGTGGCCACAGTGCGGCCCACTACCCCCGGATCCCGAGGCAGGCATGGCCACAGGACGCCGTACGGGTCAGCCATCTCCCATCCGGCTCGGCACTGTAGCCATGCTGGCCTCAGCGTCATCCCTGACGAGCGCCAGTACGGCCCACTGGCGGCGGGCCCCTTTGGCCAGAGAGAGGCACGAAGGCGGCCCAGCCTCCCCCAGTCGGCCAGGGGCGTAGCCGGTCCCCAGAAGCCGGCTACCCCCTTCCTCGAAACATGAGCCACATTAAGGAGACAAGACGAGGTGAGGCTACAGTGAGAGCCCTTGAGGCGGCACACTGTAGCCACGCTTACCTCGACAAAGCCCTCGTCACCAGAGGCGAGGCTACAGTAAACAGCCGCCGACAAGACCCCCGGGCGGTGGGGCCGGCCTGTCGGCCAAGAGGCCGGCAGCCGGCGGGACCCACCAGTCGGCGGACCCCAATGACCGGTGGAGAAGCCGGCGAGCATAGACGCTGACGGCTGGGACCCGCGCCTAGCCGGATTACAATTGTACCCCCGGGGGGTAGGCCTATATAAACCCCCCGGGGCACCCATGCAAAGGGTTGGCTCCTTAGAGTTACACACACACCATATAGAGAGGAAAGCAAGAGCTAGACTTGCTCTTCGCCCCCTTGAACCAAACAGCTCAAGGAGCACTTGTAGCTACTCGTTCTGATCTAGTGATCATGCGGAGACCCCGCAGAGCAGGACTAGGGGTGTTATCTCCACGGAGAGCCCCGAACCTGGGTAAGATCCGCCGGCGAGCATGTCATCGCCTCATCCCGTTTCCAGGCACCGGCGATGTCTTACTGGCTCCCACAATGATAAGCCACCCGTTGGCATATGTCGCACCTACCACCCGACAAATATCAGGGGCATAAGTGTGCTTACGGATTGGAGGGATCAGGTTTTAAGCCTCAGGAGTTGGTGCAGCAACCCGCTTGTTATTGATATCATAACTCGCCTGGTAAAATGAAAGATCAGCCTCTTCAGCAAGTTGACAAGCCAGTGGATGCACTTCCCGGTTTATGGCGCGGAGATCTTCAGTGCAAAATTCTGATCCTTCTTCTTTTAAGCTTGGGTAGCCTTTAGCCATGTCCGTCGGATCAAGATCAGGCACCCATGCTTTTGCCCGGGTTAGTGCGGTCAGAGCGCCAGCCCTTGCAGCAGACCTCTTTAGCTCTTCTACCCAGGCAGGCAGCATAGATAGCCTGTCTAAGGTATCCTTGATTAACGTCGGGGGCGGCTTATTGTGAGAAGCGGTGCAGATAATTCATTGTGCGCCGGTATACAGTTGTCCTATCAGCGTGTAGGCAGCCTTCGGTTTCTTCTGAACATCAGAGCCCAGATGACTAATGCGAGTTCCTGCATCATTGCAAACATCATCAAACCGGCAACGCATGGGAAGATATGTTGAAAGTATAAAGTAAGGATGCTTACCAAACACAGCAGCAGTCATGGCATGTATCTGCCGCTTTACACCAGTCAGCTCGTCTACCACCGGTTTGAGAGCTGCTTCAGCGTCTTCAGCTCTTTTCCGCAAAGCGGATTTCTCTGTGTTCCAATCCGCCCGCTCCTTGGCGAAGCTCTCCATTAGCTTTTCCATAGCGGCTAAGGCGCTCGTCAGCTCATCTTTTTCTTTGGAAGTTTCGGCCTGTTGGGACTTGATGTTCTCTTGTAGATCAGCGGTTTGGCTTTCCTTCTTGCTCAGTTCAGCCTATAAAGAGACAGATACATAATGAGTTGACAGTACATATTTGAAGTACCAAGCACATAACAAGTTATGCCCTTGATACTTGGGGGCTAATGCATATTTGCTCCTTATCAGAAATTTCTACAATTCCAAGCACAATACAAGTATTAATCTTGGCACTTGGGGGTTAATGTGTGTTTGCTCAAAAACTGTTGGCATGGGAATTCTTATATAGTCCCGGTTCATATTTATAAAGTTAAACCGGCCCTTGGGGGCTATACCGGTGAAAGAGCAGTATGGCAAATTTTAAGGAACCGGTTCATCATAAAGAAGTAATCTGGTCCCCGGAGGCTAAATATGCAAAGATAAGTTATGACAAAGTCCCGGTTTAGATTGGTATCATAAACCGTCACTTGGGGGCTACTAGGAGTTGATAAACTGCAATTGGACAAAAGAGAAAAATAGTAGTTACCTCATATCGCTCCTTCATCAAGTTTACCAAACTAGCTTCATAGTCACGGCTGGTATACAGATGGTTCAAGAAGCCAGAGTGAATGTCTTGAGCATTGAGATGGGCGTAGCTTGATAAATCGGCATTCCATTTGCCCTTGCCGATAGCAGAGAGCTCGTCCTTAGCAGTATGCTTTGACAAAGCAACAGGGTTGCCAGGAGTGGTGTGGCCAGTGCCAGTAATCATAATGTCATCATCTTGATCATCAGCAGCCTTCGCTGGAGTTGGCGGTTTGTCAGTATCCTTAACCGGACTGGCCGGTTTGTCATCAGTTCGGACAGGGCTGGTTGGCCGGTCTGCATGGCTTGTAGTGTCAACTTGCACTTGTTCGGCAAGGAAGTCATGGTCTTGAGGCGGCGGATCGTTAAGCATGTCGTCAGCGTCGGTTTCTTCCGGATTTGGAGTTGTTTCCGGTTCAGCAGCTACATCATCATCAGCCGGTTTGCTTAACCGAGCCTTCTTGCTGGGTCTTGGCTTGGCGCTGAGAAAAGATAGACATAAGGATCAGTACAATATGTAAAGATAACACATCAAGAATAAAGACACGTGCATAGCTCACCCAGGAACTGTTTTCAGGGGTGGAAGCTGCGTGGCCGATGACTCGCCAGAGGATGAGTGAGAAGTACCCTGATAATTTGAATCAGACGGGTTAAGAGGCTGGCGGAAACAACCTGCTTTTGGGCATGAAGTATCAATGGGATAAGAGATCTCTGATTGGCGTTTCCAAACCGGACTGTTCGGTAAACCGGCGGAGGTAACTACCTGGCCACTGTGCCGGGTTGTACGGCAAGCTTCGTGCTGCTGCGTCTTCAAAAGAAAGTTTGGGTCCAAGTAAGCAAGAGGGTGAGAAATTTTACTTTCTAGTTTGATTGACGGATTTTTGATGTTGGCAGAGGATCTGAATCGGAGGAAAGAATGGTTACCTCTACGTCCTCAGCATGACTGCCTTCAGCGTCGTCCTGATAATAATCATTGTCAATGAGATGTATGAAAAATGAACCAAGAGAGTGAAGTTCTACCTCTGGTTCCGGGTTACCCACATCGTCATCAGCTGGTGGATCGGAGGATGCAGTGGTCCTTCTCTTGGCAGGTTTTTTAACAACCTTGGTCTTTGGACGAACTGGCTGAAGGAAATATGCCCTAGAGGCAATAATAAAGTATTATATATTTCCTTATATCATGATAAATGTTTATTATTCATGCTAGAATTGTATTAACCGGAAACATAATACATGTGTGATACATAGACAAACAGAGTGTCACTAGTATGCCTCTACTTGACTAGCTCGTTAATCAAAGATGGTTATGTTTCCTAGCCATAGACATGAGTTGTCATTTGATTAACGAGATCACCTCATTAGGAGAATGATGTGATTGACTTGACCCATTCCGTTAGCTTAGCACTCGATCGTTTAGTATGTTGCTATTGCTTTCTTCATGACTTATACATGTTCCTATGACTATGAGATTATGCAACTCCCGTTTACCGGAGGAACACTTTGTGTGCTACCAAATGTCACAACGTAAATGGGTGATTATAAAGGTGCTCTACAGGTGTCTCCAAAGGTACTTGTTGGTTTGGCGTATTTCGAGATTAGGATTTGTCACTCCAATTGTCGGAGAGGTATCTCTGGGCCCACTCGGTAATGCACATCACTATAAGCCTTGCAAGCATTGTGACTAATGAGTTAGTTGCGGGATGATGTGTTACGGAACGAGTAAAGAGACTTGCCAGTAACGAGATTGAACTAGGTATCGAGATACCGACGATCAAATCTCGGGCAAGTAACATACCGGTGACAAAGGGAACAACGTATGTTGTTATGCAGTCTGACCGATAAAGATCTTCGTAGAATATGTGGGAGCCAATATGGGCATCCAGGTCCCGCTATTGGTTATTGACCGGAGACGTGTCTCGGTCATGTCTACATAGTTCTCGAACCCGTAGGGTCCGCACGCTTAACGTTACGATGACAGTTTTATTGAGTTTTGACGTACCGAAGGAGTTCGGAGTCCCAGATGAGATCGGGGATATGACGAGGAGTCTCAAAATGGTCGAGACGTAAAACTCGATATATTGGATGACTATATTCGGACTTCGGAAAGGTTCCGAGTGATTCGGGTATTTTTCGGAGTACCGGAGAGTTACGGGAATTCGTATTGGGCCTTAATGGGCCATACGGGAAAGGAGAGAAAGGCCTCAAAAGGTGGCCGCACCCCTCCCCATGGTCTGGTCCGAATTGGACTAGGGAAGGGGGGCGCACCCTTCCTTCTTTCTCCTTCCCCCTTCCCTTCTCCTACTCCCACAAGGAAAGGAGGAGTCCTACTCCCAGTGGGAGTAGGACTCCCCCCTATGGCGCGCCTCTCCCCTTGGCCGGCGGCCTCCCCCTTGCTCCTTTATATACGGGGGCAGGGGGGCACCCCAGAGACACAACAATTGATCCTTGAGATCTCTTAGCCGTGTGCGGTGCCCCCCTCCACCATATTACACCTCGATAATACCGTTGCGGAGCTTAGGCGAAGCCCTGCGTCGGTGGAACATCATCATCGTCACCACGCCGTCGTGCTGACGAAACTCTCCCTCAACACTCGGCTGGACCGGAGTTCGAGGGACGTCATCCAGCTGAACGTGTGTCGAACTCGGAGGTGCCGTACGTTCGGTACTTGATCGGTCGGATCATGAAGACGTACGACTACATCAACCGCGTTGTGATAACGCTTCCGCTGTCGGTCTACGAGGGTACATGGACAACACTCTCCCCTCTCGTTGCTATGCATCACCATGATCTTGCGTGTGCGTAGGAAAATTTTGAAATTACTACGTTCCCCAACACTAGCTTGACCGGTTTATCTTGCGGCTTCGCTGGTTTGTCTTGGGATGGTTTCTTGTTCCAGAACGGATCATCACCCTGTCAGAAAATAATCACAATTTCAGAGAATATTTGGACAGAAGCAACTTCAGGTAAAAAGATTATATGATTCTTACAGCTGGTGGTTTGCTGAAGGTGCAGAAAGGGAGTAGTCTGGTTTGGGCACAGACAGCCTCCGGTTCATTCAGTATCTTTTTTATAGCTTCAGTGACTTCTGCATCTGTAAGCTGAATGTCAATGTGCCGCTGAGCATCCTTCAAACTCCCCGTATACTCACACATCAAACCGGAGCGCCGGCTTAAGGGCTGAATACTCTAGCTTATCCAGCAACAAGCAAGATCAACTCCTGTCAAACCGTTCACCATGAAGGCTCTAAGCTTTGATAATTGGGGAGCATAGTTGGCCCTTTCTCTTGCCTTCAACCTCTGAGGAAAAGGATGTGTGTTGCTAAGGCGTTCAGGGCGGTAACCCGGCAGGGGGGTTTCATCAGATGGAGATGTATCCATGCAGTAAAACCAAGTCTGGTTCCACTCTTTGGGGTGACTGTGGAGTTTGGGATGGGGGAAGGTGACTTCCTTCCTTTTCTGAACCGTCATTCCGCCCAGTTCCGTATTGGGTCCATCCGAGAACTCTGTGCGACGGTTTAAGTGAAAGAAATCCCTAAACAGTTCGACTGAAGGTTCCTCTTGCAGATAAACCTCACAAAAGACTTGGAAGTGGCAGATGTTGGTTACAGAATTGGGACCGATGTCTTGAGGGCGTAGTTGGAAACTAGCCAGTACATCCCGGAAAAAATTTGAACCGGGAGGGCTAAAACCTCGTCCGGGATGATCAGCGAACACGACTACCTCTCCATCCTTGGGTGTAGGGGGGTTTTTCAGGCTAGGGACCCTCCAGTGGATGACATCTTTTTTAGCTAAAGCGCCTGTTTTAACAAGATTGTTTAACTGCTCTTCGGTTACTCGAGAGGGAGCCCAATTGCATTCATAGACTTGCTTGGCCATGGCAATGGAAATCTGAAACATGATTATTGCCGGTTTAAGATTTACAGTGGACAACTACACAGCAGTATAAGGATACAGGCATATTGATAAATCGGAATTAGTTATTTGTAAACCGGAGTCTGACGATGGAAACAGTACAATGATGAAAGCATTGGCGGTTCAACAGGGGACTAATGGTATCTACTGGGTCATCATTTTGTATATGAAGTTAAACCGCCCAATCTGGTATTAAAGATGTATAAGTGAAGGGAAAAACAGGTTTCACAAGTTGGCATTATAATTTTGGATCTACCGCATGTCAGAAAATGAAAATATATTCAGACCTAAATATTGGTACCGAACCAGTTGATGAAGGTTCAGATGGGATTTTCTACTTAAACGAGATGCATGGATGGAAAAGAAGGGCTACGGCTATCGCCGTATAGGATAAATATCAAGGTTTGAATCAAAGAGCTATTGCACAACGACGAACACCGACGAACACCGAAACCCTAATGACAGATCTATGGCGGAAGGAAAGAAGGCTTACCAATGCTGATGGAAGAGCGGAGAGGCGCCGCGATTCTCTGGTGCGTTCAGGGTGATGCAGCGGCCGGAGTTGAGGCAGAAGCGAAGGTCGACGGTGGCGGCGGAGCTCCAAAGGTCGGGCAGCGCAAGGAAGAGGACAAGGTGAAGAGATACGGGGGGGAATGGAAAGACCCCCTGGCCCTATTTATAAGGGCAGAAAGATAAGCGTCAGGCGCGAAAATCAAGGAGCCTAAATTTTGGATATGAGGCGGAGCTGTCGCCTTGATTGTCGGAGGCTCGTTAATGACAGGTGACGTCACGGCGGTTTACCATGATCCTAGAAGATGATGTCACGGCGGTTTACAAGATTGTGTGAAGATGTTGAAGAAGAAATTTTCTTAAGTATTGAGGATTGACATGAACTAGTTCAAATCAATCTGGGGCCTAATGTTGGGGATATTACCACTGGGTGTAAACCGGCCAGGAGAGGCCGGGTTAACCCCATAAGTAGTTCATCTGTATCTGAAGTCCATGAAGACAGACGGTGAAGCTTCATGAAGGCCCAGGGCCCAAAGCCGGTTTAAGGCCTGTAGACATAAACCGGTATTGACATGTAAACTTGTGT
This sequence comes from Triticum aestivum, assembly GCF_018294505.1. Classification (NCBI taxonomy): domain Eukaryota; kingdom Viridiplantae; phylum Streptophyta; class Magnoliopsida; order Poales; family Poaceae; genus Triticum; species Triticum aestivum. The sequence continues at coordinate 83,961,879 of NC_057814.1, forward strand.
TGTAAGATAGAAGTAGCAGAGATCGAGCCGGACACAATTATGAGTCGACCTCGGGATTCTGTAAACCGGCGGGCGTCAACCCATGTATATAAGGGGATGACCCGGCGGCGGTTCAGGGAAAACAGACAACAACTCGAGACTTAGGCAAAGCGTATTCGCTCCCTAGTCATCGAAACCCCATCAATTCCATCACAACTAGACGTAGGCTTTTACCTTCATCGTAAGGGGCCGAACTAGTATAAACTCTCTTGCGTCCCTTGTCCGCTTTAACCCCTTTAAGCTAACCCGTAGCGATGGCTCCATGACTATGTCCTTTCTCTAGCACATCTTCCATGACAAAACCACGACAACCACCGTGCAGGAGGAGTATAAAGTTTGGATTGAAATCTCAAAGTACAGTGAAGAACAAAGAAAGGCGGAGATGAACTGCGAAAAACTTGTGGAAACTCTAATGGGATCTACGGTGAGAGGAAAGGGGAAAACTCACCGGAGCTGCTGAATAGCGGAGGCGCACGGACGGACTCTAGTCAGTTCAGGTTGATGCAGCGGCCATAGACGAGGCAGTGGTGAAGGTCGACGGCGGCGGCGAAGCTCGGGCGCGGAGGCGGTGTGAGGTAGAAGATGGAGATGAGAAGGCAAGGGGGAAAGTGAAAAGGGACCCCTGGCCCTATTTATAAGGCTGGAAAGATAAGTGGCATGCGCGTGAATCGAGGAGGCTAAAAATGGATATGTGACAGCACAGACGCCTCGATTTTCAGAAGCTCATTAAAAGAGAAGGTATATTAAAGATTTGGGCCTTGCATAATATTAATGACAGGTGACGTCACGGAGGGTTAGCACAATCCTAGGAGATGACGTCATGGCGGGTTACAAGATCTTGCAAGAGCAAATGAAGAAGGATTTTTTCTAAGTATTGAAAGATTGATATGAACAAGTTCACATCAACCTGGGGCCTAATGTTGCGGATATAGCTATTGGGTATGACCCGCCCAGGAGGGGCCGGGTCATACCACTGGCGGTTCATAATGACAAGGCCCATAAAGATGTTGAAGATGGCGGTTCGCGAAGCAGGCTTACTGAAGGCCCAAGACCCAAAGGCGACTTGAGGCCCACAGGTGTGAACCGCCATATATGTATGACTTCTATTGTAAGCATGTGTAGTTAGTCACCGGGCCGGACATGTTGTGTGTGAGCCGGCCGGGACTCCGTGAGCCGTCGGGCGTCAACCTGTGTATATAAAGGGACGACCCGGCGGCGGTTTAGGGCAAGAAACAAGAGATCGAGAACTAGGTCAAGCATATTCGCTCCCTGGTAATCGAAACCTAGGCAATACCACCTCAAACTAGATTAGGCCTTTACCTTCACCGCAAGGGGCTGAACCAGTATAAACTCCATGTGTCAGTTGTCCCGTATAACCCCTTTAAGCTAAGTTAGTTGCGATGGCTCCATGATTAAGTCCTTCTGCTAGGACATTTGCCGTGATAATTCCACGACAAAACCCACAGCAACGTAACGCTGATTTCGGCCATTGCCGCCAAGTGACATTTTTTTTGCAGAAGCAGAGTGACAAGAATTGTGCAGGATCACGTGGACAAGTCACTTAATACTATTAACATAAAGCTGCTAGATTCCAAGCGGATACCTTTGTTTATCTTTTGAATTACACTTTCCGGGACAATATAATGAGGTGTTGCATGAGCTGGTGGGGCGGACCCTTCTAAGATGCAACATAACACGTGGTTTTCTTTTGCGGGGGAAATAGCAATGTATTACTCAATCACAAGATCCTTACAATCATTCAAAGCTATCTCCACTACTTCAACTGGACCAGCCCCTAGCCAGGTCATGGTCCTACCTTTGGTTCTAGCAAAACTAGCTAAGCTATCACTAGCTTTATTTTGAGTTCTCGCAACATGAGTAATACAAGTTTTCCGAAGACCCATCAGGTACTTAATCTCTCTAAGAATAGAAGAGTAGACAGATCGATCTGTGTCCGAGCTCGATATGAGAGAAACCGCCTCAAGGGAATCCAACTCCAAAGCAACGGGAAGATCGCTGCGCTGTAAAGCAAGGGATAGATCCTCCATACACGTGCAAAGCTCCGCCTCAAGTGGGTCTCTACACGAAAACAAAGCCCTGCATGCGTAAAAATTAATAGCTCCCAGATGATCACGCAAGATCATACCAGCGTCTGCTGCGTCTGAAGCAACAAATGAACCGTCGGTATTCAATTTGCACCACCCCGGTTCCAGCGGACTCCATCTTCGTTCCTCTTGAGCAGCGTTGCTTTTTCCAATTCTTACCGACTCTCTCCACTCAATTGTGCAGGATCACATGGTTTCAGATTGGTTAATTGCTTGTCTAGACCCTAATTTAGTTTGGAGATAGGAAATCTGGATTTCTCGGTTCCTACTGTAGCTTCATGATTGATGGCCTATGAATGGAACGCCCAACCGGCTCTAGTGGAGCTTGGAAGGTAGAACATAGCAGCAGTTAAATGATCCTTGATGCTTCTGAAGCCTACACAACTCATTCAGATGAGACGTGATTGCTACTTCTTGAATATTGTGGATGATCTTCATTCATCATAACTAAGGAACATGACTAAGAGACTTGTAATGTCTATATTTATCCTTAAGAAATTGATGATGCGAAGGTGCTTCAGAAGCTCACTGCAATGCATTTATCGGCTTGTGCACACACGGTTCTCTTCACTTTCAGCACATGCACCACTTCTTTCTAGCTGGTTTGATTCGCTATCTTGGCCTTTTATGGCAGAATCGTATCTTTACCATGTCATATACTTATATGCTTTTGATATGATTGTACCATCGCATATGAATCATAAATATTGTTACATCTAGGGGACACATGATTACTAGCATGACATCGTACCTATATCATGTTGTCTTTACCGTGTCATATGCTCACGTAAGTTTGATATGATTTTACCATACACATACAAACCATGGATATTACACATGTAGCGGACACATGATTAGAGTTGATTGAAGATGTCGTGTTATTATGGTGTACAATCACCTTTGGCGTCTGAGTCCTGATGTGTTGGTTTGCTGTGGCTTGTGATGCCCAACTCTTAGAGCATCTCTAGTAGACCCTGTAAAAACTCGTACTATAGAATCGTTTTAGGGTATAATGCAAAATGTTTTCATGGTATGATGTTTGTATTGGCAGAACAGATCCCGTAAAAATCATTTCAGGTCAAATGTGAAGCCCACTAGTCAGTGGTTGAATTTACAACAAGGTCCCTGCAAAATAGCACAACACACCCTAAAAGCAAAATGTAAATTACAATAGGCGCCTGAGACCACCGGTGCCTCGCCAGTGCCCCGCTGCCGGCGACCAGCGCCTCCTCCTTCCCCCCTCTTCCTTTCTCTTCCACTGCTCTCCCGAGTTCCTTCTCTCTCTCACGCATCCCTCCCCCTCTCTCCACAGGAGCACCGAACCCGCCATGGACAGGGAGCTCACAGCTCGCGCAGCCCGGATCCGCCTCGTTCGCCCACACCCAACCAGATCTGTCGTCTTCTGCCTCAGTTTCTTCGCCGCCGTCGTCGTATTCTGGCTGGCTGCCACCGGACCTGACACACGCATCTCGCGTTAAGCCCTGCATCACGCCGCCAACTTCCGGCCTCGTGCGCCTGCACGGGGCAGACACAACCAAGTCGTGCCTCGTGCGCTTGCACGGAATGACGGCATTGTGAGGCTCTGGCTGCTCCATGGCGACACGCGGCCGGCCGAGGGAGGTGCTACGGTGAGCTGCCGGTAAGGCTCGCGGCGGTGGAAGCGCAGGGGCTAGAGCGGTTGCTCCTAAAACTTCCCTCTAGCCAACGTTTTTCTAGTGGGAGCTGAAACAAGGCCCCGAAAACTGAAGATATGAGGTAGTTGGGTTCTCATATAGGGGAGCCCTATTTTTCTTATGGTTTGATCGAATATGTGGGATCTGTTTGGGTCAGTTTTTTTGACACAAACTGCAAACTGATGGTTATTATAAAGGCCGAGGCCTTTACAGGATCTCCTAGAGATGCTCTTAGATGGTTTAATCAGTTATGTTTATGTTGTGGAAACCAAACTATTTGACAATTATGCATTTTAATTTTATGTCGATTGGTTAATGATATTTTCTTTCTCTAATGAGTTGTCTTATGATTGGTGAAAATTATAATTTTTTGTGTCCCATGCTTGTTTGTTATTGTGACTAGGGAATATGAATAATGCGCTTATAAAATCTACTCCGTCCATCCCACTGGTGTAATCAAGTGTGTTTAGTGAACCAGCCCAAATTGTAAGGAGGTTCTGGTGGTTGGGACGTGTGGTATAAAGTTTAGAGCCTTGGATAGATTCAATACTTCTATGCACCATCTAGTTTACCTCATGGAGAAGCTGGTAATTATGTATGACTGGATAAATAAAACGTCGCATAAAATTGCAGGCTGGAATCTTGGTGGTCACATGTTTTATTGTTGCTCTATGGTAATTCTAGGTAATCATAGACAACAACAATGATCAGACAATGGAAATAGTAGAAGCATTGTATGCTACCAACATTTTATGCCACCTTCACTCTGTTCCTTGAAAAATTAGTTACTTACAGTAAGACATGATCTTTGGATGATTTGGATGAACTTTTCTGCGATGACCATATCTTGCCAAGTTATTTTGGTAGCCCCCCATGGCCCAATCACATGTTTATCCTGTACGTACCTTGCCTTGGGGTTCTTGATTGCTCTTTTGTACCGGTTTACTGATTAGTTAGTTGTGTTCCGTTGAATAACTTGGGAGCATAACATGCTGCTATGCGGTCTACTAGTTCTAGCATTTTGTCATACATACCTGAGTATATACATGGATGCCGAATTCTGATTAGTTCAACATTATTCAAGCATTCAAGGGATTTGGTGAAGCAAATAACTCTAGATATAGTATGATTTTGAAAATCCATTTAGTGCTTGCACATAGTGGTGTTCATCTAGACAAAGTGGAAATGAACTGTATTTGTGGTCACTTGGTAAGGAACTCAATTCTGTGACCTGGGGGCTTCCACAATTAGCTTAAAACTAGCCGCCTTGTCTGGAATACATAAATTTCTAGGAACTAGGTGCCCCTTTTTGATATATTGTGGGTTGAGAAAATTAATCAGGCAAAGCAGTGTTTCTCATGATTATCATTTGAGTTGGCTGGAGATGATATTTTTTGAATATCTTAAACATTATTTCAGTTAGCTGGGGGATATACTGGTTGGTTGCGCTCATTCGTAATTGAAGGGCATGTCTTCTTATATTTTTTTCGGCTATCAACATGCTTTCTTATTTGGTTGTGGGGTACTGTAGTGACCGAGTGCTGCCAAGTTTAAGTTTAGGGCTTCATAAAATTCCTTCTCTTCTTGCCTGCTATTCATAGTTTTTCCAAAATAGTGCTCATCAGAATGGTTAACTGTCAAGTATTAGTGCGCTAATTGGACTGCAGCTGGAGTGCTGAGTTATCAAACTGTTTTTCCCCGACCCTGCATAGTGTTCTGTATTGCTGTGTTTCCAAACAGTTCCTTTCCTGTAACATCCCAAATTTTCAATTTGGTATGTTATACATAGATCATCATTGCATATCATGTTTTAATTGCATTTTGACAAATCCTCGATAAATCCTAAGCAACTCAAGGACCCTCGGAGAGAGTTGGGGATTTTCTCGAATTTTCGTATTTGATTTTCATCAAATAATAAGACGAGGATTTTGGTTTTAATTATTTTCCCTCCGGAAAAATATTTCATTAAATAAAATAAACGAGAGGAGAAAATATGACTTCTCCAAAACAATTCAAATACTAGAGGAAAAATGTTAAAATCATTTATTGGAATTTATTTGGATTTTATTTGCAATTTTTATTGCATTAAAAATATTGCATGTTTTCAAAATATTTATTTTGATTTAAAAAATGTTCACCCTATTCTAGATTTTCTAACTAGACGGGGAAAATTTATTTTATATTTTTCTGATTTTTATTTATTTTTCTACGAATTATTTTCCGCGGAACTTATTAAAAAAACGCGCGACGCCCGCTGGGCCGAAGCCCAGCCGAGCGCCGGCCCACCCCGCGCTCTCCTCTCCGTGCACGGGAGCGACGCCGCTGCCGCCGAGTCCGGCACCCGCCGGGCGCCCCCTTCCCCAAGCTACCTTCGGACCCCCCCCCCCTTTAAATACCCCCCCTCTCTCTTTTCCTCTCATCGCCGCCGCCGCCGCCCTCATCGCCGAGCCGCCGCCGCCCGCACTTGCCCGCCGCCGCCGCCGCACGGGAAGCCGCCGCCGCCGCCGGGAGCCGCCGCCCCTCGCCTCGCCCGCACCCCCCCCCCCGAGCCCCGCACCCCGCCGCCCGAGCCCGGAGCCCCGCCGGAGCCCTCGCCGGAGCCGCCCCGACGAGGTACTGCCGCTGCCCCGTTTCGTCATTGCCGGTTTTCGTTTTAAAAAAAACCATTCGTTTTTCAAAAAAAAACCCTAGATCGGTTTTTTTTCGGTTTTATTATTTTGCGAGCATTTACCGACCCGTTCGTTTTAGCGAACGCGTTCGTCGGTTTTTCTCTGTTAACGAACGTCCGTTCTTTAACCGTTCGTCCGTTTTTCTTTTTCGTCGGATTTTTCCGATATTTTCTCAGATTCGATTTCTGATCGAATCTTCGATTCTGTTTAACTTCTCGCTCGTTTATCGGAATCAGGCGATTCAAGCGCCTAGAGTTTCTTCTCGAAATTCTCTTTCCGTTTAACCTACTCAAACAAGTTTTTGCTACAGTAAAATTTGACCTAGATCCAGATTAGCAAACGAAGTTTCTTTCTTTCACAGTTTGACTTTCGTTGCTTCTTTCGAGTTGATTCTTTTTGCAAACCGGAGTTCTTAAGTTGAACTTTCTGGTTGGATCTTTCATTCGAGTTTTTACCTATGCATTAGATGAGTACTGATTGTATGCTTGTTTGTTTGCGGTAGAGTACCTAGAGTGTGCCGCTTGTTACTTCGACTCGTTAGGTTTTGCGGATCATCAGCAAGGCAAGTAACACTTTGATCATACTTTCCATACCCAGTTTTTATTGCATTAGATCTATTCCTCAAACATTGCATGATTAGGATCTAATTAAATTGTGGGAACTGGGAAGTAGTTGAGGTAGTACCTATTACCTGTTTTCTATTCAAACCCTTGGGAGTTACTTCTACGTTGCTTTTATTATTGCCATGCTATGCTCGTAGACGTGGATTGGGTTTGAGAGATATTCATGACAGATGTGAGATGTTTATTAATGGTTCAACCTAAGGTGGCAACTAAAACTCACATCTGGGTGGATTGAGGCACCTGGAGAACCCAGTGTTGTCTGATTTTATAAGGTCCGCCACCCAGGCTCAAAGGGATCATAAGATTATTCATGCTAGAAACTTCCGTGTGCAGCCACAAGCTATTATGGGCTCTAGCATAGTTGAGTAGGTTACAGGATCTCTTGAAGAGGTGGGCTAGCAGATGTAGGGGAAAATAGGTGTACCGGTCCATCCAGAGTAAAGAGTGATTGTTTCTGAAAGACTGTGTCTCGGTCATCCGTTTCTCAAACATCATGTAGTGCGAGAATCAAGCGGAGGCGATCGAGTCTTGTGGGGAAAAGTGCGCAAACCTCTGCAGAGTGTACAATCTAATCATGGTTAGCCGTGTCCCCGGTTATGGACAACTTGAGTATCTAGTACCTGGATTATCATTTGAATCTCATCACCATGTTACTTTTAATTAATTTTGTTGGGTTAATGATGACACTTAATTGGGATTGAGTTGGAGGTACCTTCTCAATGTTTAACAACCACCATGATAGTTAAATAAAATTTATTCCTTTGAAGTAGGATAAAATTGGCTTTTCGCAAAACTGTAACCATAGAGCTTTCCACCAGCCATATATGCATGTAGTATAGTATCATTACTATTCATTACTCTCTATGTGTTACATTGCCAGCATATTCTATGTGCTGACCCGTTTTCGGGCTGCAACGTTTCATGTTGCAGACTTTTCAGACGACGAGTAAGGTGCCTTAGGTCGTGGTCTTATACTCAGTGATGCCGCTGGAGTTGATGGACTCACTTATCTTCCAAGTCTTCCGCTGTTATCGTTGTTAGATGGCCTTAAGCCATGTTTATCATACTTATTCTCTTTGGAAATATTCGATGTAATAAGTGTGTGATTGCTACTCTGTTATAAATCCTCCATTTGTACTGTGCGTGTTAGCATTACTGATCCAGGGATGACACTGGTGCACAGCAGCACAGACCAGGTATCAGAGCACACGCTGACTGTAGGACACGACCACTAAGCTTAAGCCCTAGAAAGCTTCTCTCTTCTCATTTCTGACCCCCTCTCCTTTTCTACTCTTTTAGGAATGGCGAATGCAAGGAGCAAGTTCATGCAACCAGATGAAGACACGCCGTTTGGCCGACACTTGAAGGAAGTCACCAAGTACTTGAATATAGGAATACCAAGCATCACCGGAACCTACAACGCCACATTACCCGAAGAGGAGAGCTGGAAGATTCAAGTTATCATTCCAGGAAGGATGTTTAGTGCCATAAGATTGGTTTTCGAAGCACCAACTTGGAGTTTAGGGAAGAGCATGGCCGCACACATCGCCATGGGACGCATTGGAGAAGTCTACCACCAGGAGCTTAAGGATACAATTTACCAAATTTGTGGACGTCGAGACGCGCAATGGGAGATGATCAGAACCAAGAAGGATGGATCAATTGCAGCTTTCATCCAGGAGCAGAACCAACATATTCGTCGCCAGGAGAACCAGATGTGCACGGACAAGGAAGAACTGAAGAAGGCATTAACGAAGATCAAGGAGCTCCAAGAAGAACTCAAGGCTACACGCGAAGATTATTTGGAGGAAATCAACGCACTAGTAGGGAAGAATGACGACCTGGAGAAGAAGATTGGAGTATTCGTGGGAAATCCAGTGCCAAAAGCAGAAGTCGACGAATGCACTTGTCCGGATAACTACATCATCATCGACGACACCGACTCAGAACCAAGTGAAGACGACTGGGTTGATGAAGCTGGAGCAGACATCATGGAGTCTTCAACGGATCAGAATTTCTAGTAGACCACCATATCAGTAGTAGTTTTCCCCCATTTAATAGTATAGTTCAAGCACTTTGTAACGCTAGTTAGATCGATTGTTTTGCCTTGTTTGAATTGATTGAGTGATATTGATTGTATTTGTCTCATGAGCATATGGGTAGTGTTTTCTCTCTAGACCTCATTCTATTCTTAACTCTCATCTTTTCTAAACCTATCAGATGCCTCCGAGACGCGACACCGGATTTGTTTTCCCGCCAGAGATCACCCAGTTGATTCAGCAACAGAATGCCCTGATGCAAGTGTTAGTGCAGAACCAAGGCAACAACAACAACAACAACCCACCGCCACCACCACCTGTTGATCACTTAGCCCGTTTCTTAAGGCTAAACCCGCCGGTGTTTTCCAGTAGCACCGAGCCGATTGTAGCAGATGATTGGCTCCGCAAAGTTGGAAGGGAGTTGACCACTGCAGGATGCACAGATGCGGAAAGAGTGCGTTTTGCCGCACATCAGCTTGATGAACCCGCAGCATCATGGTGGGAGAATTATACAGCCACGCACCCTATTGACACTGTCACATGGGACCAGTTTCAGCAAGCTTTCCGTACAGCTCATGTTTCAGCAGGAGCTATGGCTATGAAGAAGCATGAGTTTCGTAACCTACGCCAAGGAGGACGCACCGTAGGCCAGTATGTGGAGGAATTCAGTAAGTTAGCACGTTATGCACCAGATGACGTTGCTACAGATGCTGCCAAGCAGGAGAAATTTTTGGAAGGACTGAATGATGAACTGAGTATGCAGTTGATGGTAGCAACCTTCAACAACTACCAGGAGCTGGTAGATAGAGCTCTCATGATTGAAGGGAAGCAACAACAGATTGAAAACCGCAAGAGGAAGTATGGACAAGGGAAGTACAATTCTGGAGCCCAGCAGAAGCCACGATTTACCCCGAAGCCGGGAGGACAGTTTCAGCATACCCATGGAAGAGGTAGTTCGCACACCATAATGGCTCCAAGAATGGTAATGGGAATGGAGGAGGAAACGGACAGAACCGCACCAACCCATCTACCCCAACCAAGAGGGATCTAAGTCACATTACTTGTTTCAAGTGCCAGAAGACTGGACATTATGCTACTGATTGTCCTGAAGCCCAAAATGGAAATGGCAATGGAAGCTCTGGGAAGAAGCCGAACCCGTTCAACAAAGGGCATGTGAACCACGTGAGCGTGGAGGAGGTTGAAGCTCAGCCTGATGCAGTAATAGGTAAGTTTTTGGTTAAGTCATTTACTGCAACCGTTCTTTTCGATACTGGTGCATCGCATTCATACATATCAAGGGGATTCGTGAATAAGTTTAAGATGTCCACCCAAGTTCTCAAAACCCCTATGTTAGTAACCTCGCCAGGAGCAGAGTATATGGCCACCCAAGGATGTTTTCAGATACCATTGGCCATTGGTAGGCATGTTTTCCCCTCAGACCTCATTGTTTTGGAATCGCAAGGTTTGGATGTGATTTTGGGAATGGATTGGCTATCGTTGTATGGAGGAAACATCGATTGTGCCAGCAAGACAATTTTGCTTACCACCCCGGAAGGAAAAAGGATCAAGTATGTATCCCGGCATATGCCGAAGAGGACACAATTAAATTCCTTATCAGGAGTTGTACAGGAGGAAGTACCAGTGGTGAAGGATTATCCGGATGTATTTCCAGAAGAGTTGCCAGGCATGCCACCAGATAGAGACATTGAGTTCTTGATTGAACTTTTGCCAGGCACAGGGCCAATATCTAAGAGACCGTACAGGATGCCCGCAAAGGATTTGGAGGAAATTAAGAAGCAGATCAAGGAGTTACTGGATAAAGGCTATATTCGCCCAAGTTCGTCACCTTGGTGATCCCCAGTACTTCTAGTGGAGAAGAAAGATGGATCGCTGAGGATGGTTGTTGATTACCGAGGATTGAATGAAGTGACCATCAAAAACAAGTACCCACTGCCGATGATCAATGATTTGTTTGACCGCCTACAAGGAGCTAAAGTATTTTCCAAGATCGATCTACGATCAGGATACCATCAGTTAAAGATTCGAGAGCAGGATATACCCAAGACGGCTTTTACCACCAGATATGGATTGTATGAGTATACCGTTATGTCAATTGGACTGACTAACGCACCTGCCTATTTCATGAACCTGATGAACAAAGTGTTTATGGAGTTTTTGGATAAGTTCGTCGTGGTGTTCATTGATGATATTTTAATCTTTTCCAAGGATGAGGAAGAGCATGAGGAGCATTTACGATTGGTACTTGAGAAGCTCAGAGAACATCAGTTATATGCCAAGTTCAGCAAATGTGAGTTTTGGCTGAAGGAAGTTGGATTCCTTGGACATGTTATTTCTGGAGAAGGAATAGCAGTAGACCCTGCCAAGGTCGACACAGTGACAAGTTGGGAATCACCCATGACAGTTGGAGAAATCTGGAGTTTTCTTGGACTTGCAGGATACTACCGAAGATTCATCGAGAATTTCTCAAGGATTGCTAAGCCCATGACTGAGCTATTGAAGAAGGACACCAAATTCAATTGGACTGAGGAATGTGAAGCTAGTTTCCAGGAGTTGAAGAAACGATTGGTTACCTCACCAGTGTTGATTCTGCCAGATCAACGCAAGGACTATGAAGTATATTGCGACGCTTCTCGTCGAGGACTTGGAGCAGTGCTCATGCAGGAAGGAAGAGTTGTGTCATATGCTTCACGACAACTTAAACCACATGAGAAGAATTATGCTACGCACGATTTGGAATTAGCAGCCGTGGTGCATGCATTGAAGACGTGGAGACATTTTCTCATCGGAAACCATTGTGAGGTGTACACGGATCACAAGAGTTTGAAGTATATTTTCACGCAGAAGGAGTTAAATCTCAGACAGAGGAGATGGTTGGAGCTCATTAAAGATTATGATATGAGATTGCATTATCACCCAGGAAAGGCTAACGTAGTAGCAGACGCGTTGAGCCGCAAGAGTCATGTCAACACCCTCATGACAGGAGAGTTACCTCAGGAGTTAGCCGAGGACCTTCGCGAGCTATGTTTGGAGATAGTCCCTAGAGGCTATTTAGCGACATTGGAGATTCAGTCTACCTTGATGGAAAGGATCAGAGAAGCTCAGAAGACAGACAAGGAGATTGAAGAGATAAAGGAGAAGATGAGCAAAGGAAAAGCCAAGGGATTTCGTGAGGATGAGCACGATACCTTATGGTTTGAGGACCGCGTATATGTGCCAAATGATCCGGAGATCAGGAAGTTGATTTTGCAAGAAGCCCATGATTCACCGTACTCGATTCACCCAGGGAATACCAAGATGTATTTGGATTTGAAGAATACTTTCTGGTGGACCGGAATGAAGAAGGATATTGCGGAGTATGTAGCAGTTTGTGATGTATGTCAGAGAGTGAAGGCAGAGCATCAGAAGCCAGCAGGATTGCTACAGCCATTGCCGATACCTGAATGGAAGTGGGATAAAATAGGCATGGATTTTATCACAGAATTACCCAGGACTCGTTCAGGCTATGACTCAATATGGGTTGTAGTCGACCGTTTGACGAAAGTGGCTCATTTCATTCCAGTGAAGACCACTTACACCAGTGCTAAGTTGGCAAAGATATACATGACCAGGATCGTATGTCTGCATGGAGTTCCGAGGACCATTGTATCGGACAGAGGAACCCAATTTACCTCGAAGTTTTGGAAGCAGTTACATGAAACATTGGGAACCAGGCTGGAATTCAGTACAGCATTTCACCCACAGACAGATGGACAGACCGAGAGAGTCAACTAGATTTTGGAGGACATGTTGAGAGCATGTGCACTAGATTATGGATCTAGTTGGGACGACAATTTGCCATATGCGGAGTTTTCTTATAACAACAGTTATCAGACCAGTTTGAAGATGGCCCCTTTCGAAGCTTTGTACGGAAGGAGGTGTAGAACACCGTTGTTATGGGACGAAGTTGGAGACCGTCAGTTGTTTGGACCAGATTTGATTAAGGAGTCTGAACAGAAAGTGAGGTTGATTCGCGATAGGCTCAAGGTAGCCCAGTCCAGGCAGAAGAGTTATGCTGATTCTAAACGAAAAGAGACAGTTCACGAAGTCGGAGACAGAGTGTATCTTCGAGTATCACCACTTCGTGGAGTGAAGCGCTTTGGAGTTAAAGGAAAGTTAGCGCCCCGTTTTATCGGACCATACAGAGTGTTGGAACGTATGGGAGAAGTTGCTTACAAGCTGGAATTGCCCGAAGGATTGTCTGGAGTACATGATGTATTTCACGTTTCGCAGTTGAAGAAGTGCCACACAGAGATGGCTGAGATACCGCTGAGAGATACTGTGCCACTGGAAGCGATTCGGTTGGAAAGTGATTTGACTTATGAGGAGAAGCTAGTTAAGATTCTCGAGTATGCCAGCCGAGTTACCCGCAGCAAGGTTATCAAGTTTTGCAAAGTCCAGTGGAGTCACCACACGGAGGATGAAGCCACTTGGGAGCAAGAGGAAGATCTACGGAAAGACCACTCCCACCTGTTTTCTAGCCAACCCGAATCTCGAGGGCGAGATTCATCTTAAGGGGGGTAGGTTTGTAACATCCCAAATTTTCAATTTGGTATGTTATACATAGATCATCATTGCATATCATGTTTTAATTGCATTTTGACAAATCCTCGATAAATCCTAAGCAACTCAAGGACCCTCGGAGAGAGTTGGGGATTTTCTCGAATTTTCGTATTTGATTTTCATCAAATAATAAGACGAGGATTTTGGTTTTAATTATTTTCCCTCCGGAAAAATATTTCATTAAATAAAATAAACGAGAGGAGAAAATATGACTTCTCCAAAACAATTCAAATACTAGAGGAAAAATGTTAAAATCATTTATTGGAATTTATTTGGATTTTATTTGCAATTTTTATTGCATTAAAAATATTGCATGTTTTCAAAATATTTATTTTGATTTAAAAAAATGTTCACCCTATTCTAGATTTTCTAACTAGACGGGGAAAAATTTATTTTATATTTTTCTGATTTTTATTTATTTTTCTACGAATTATTTTCCGCGGAACTTATTAAAAAAACGCGCGACGCCCGCTGGGCCGAAGCCCAGCCGAGCGCCGGCCCACCCCGCGCTCTCCTCTCCGCGCACGGGAGCGACGCCGCCGCCGCCGAGTCCGGCACCCGCACGGCACCCGCCGGCCGCCCCCTTCCCCAAGCTACCTTCGGACCCCCCCCCCCTTTAAATACCCCCCTCTCTCTTTTCCTCTCATCGTCGCTGCCGCCGCCCTCATCGCCGAGCCGCCGCCGCCCGCACTTGCCCGCCGCCGCCGCCGCACGGGAAGCCGCCGCCCCTCGCCTCGCCCGCACCCCCCGAGCCCCGCACCCCGCCGCCCGAGCCCGGAGCCCCGCCGGAGCCGCCCCGACGAGGTACTGCCGCTGCCCCGTTTCGTCGTTGCCGGTTTTCGTTTTAAAAAAAAACCCTTCGTTTAAAAAAAAAACCTAGATCGGTTTTTTTCGGTTTTATTATTTTGCGAGTGTTTACCGAACCGTTCGTTTTAGCGAACGCGTTCGTCGTTTTTTCTCTGTTAACGAACGTCCGTTCTTTAATCGTTCGTCCGTTTTTCTTTTTTGTCGAATTTTTCCGATATTTTCTCATATTCGATTTCTGATCGAATCTTCGATTCTGTTTAACTTCTCGCTCGTTTATCGGAATCAGGCGATTCAAGCGCCTAGAGTTTCTTCTCGAAATTCTCTTTCCGTTTAACCTACTCAAACAAGTTTTTGCTACAGTAAAATTTGACCTAGATCCAGATTAGCAAACGAAGTTTCTTTCTTTCACAGTTTGACTTTCGTTGCTTCTTTCGAGTTGATTCTTTTTGCAAACCGGAGTTCTTAAGTTGAACTTTCTGGTTGGATCTTTCATTCGAGTTTTTACCTATGCATTAGATGAGTACTGATTGTATGCTTGTTTGTTTGCGGTAGAGTACCTAGAGTGTGCCGCTTGTTACTTCGACTCGTTAGGTTTTGCGGATCATCAGCAAGGCAAGTAACACTTTGATCATACTTTCCATACCCAGTTTTTATTGCATTAGATCTATTCCTCAAACATTGCATGATTAGGATCTAATTAAATTGTGGGAACTGGGAAGTAGTTGAGGTAGTACCTATTACCTGTTTTCTATTCAAACCCTTGGGAGTTACTTCTACGTTGCTTTTATTATTGCCATGCTATGCTCGTAGACGTGGATTGGGTTTGAGAGATATTCATGACAGATGTGAGATGTTTATTAATGGTTCAACCTAAGGTGGCAACTAAAACTCACATCTGGGTGGATTGAGGCACCTGGAGAACCCAGTGTTGTCTGATTTTATAAGGTCCGCCACCCAGGCTCAAAGGGATCATAAGATTATTCATGCTAGAAACTTCCGTGTGCAGCCACAAGCTATTATGGGCTCTAGCATAGTTGAGTAGGTTACAGGATCTCTTGAAGAGGTGGGCTAGCAGATGTAGGGGAAAATAGGTGTACCGGTCCATCCAGAGTAAAGAGTGATTGTTTCTGAAAGACTGTGTCTCGGTCATCCGTTTCTCAAACATCATGTAGTGCGAGAATCAAGCGGAGGCGATCGAGTCTTGTGGGGAAAAGTGCGCAAACCTCTGCAGAGTGTACAATCTAATCATGGTTAGCCGTGTCCCCGGTTATGGACAACTTGAGTATCTAGTACCTGGATTATCATTTGAATCTCATCACCATGTTACTTTTAATTAATTTTGTTGGGTTAATGATGACACTTAATTGGGATTGAGTTGGAGGTACCTTCTCAATGTTTAACAACCACCATGATAGTTAAATAAAATTTATTCCTTTGAAGTAGGATAAAATTGGCTTTTCGCAAAACTGTAACCATAGAGCTTTCCACCAGCCATATATGCATGTAGTATAGTATCATTACTATTCATTACTCTCTATGTGTTACATTGCCAGCATATTCTATGTGCTGACCCGTTTTCGGGCTGCAACGTTTCATGTTGCAGACTTTTCAGACGACGAGTAAGGTGCCTTAGGTCGTGGTCTTATACTCAGTGATGCCGCTGGAGTTGATGGACTCACTTATCTTCCAAGTCTTCCGCTGTTATCATTGTTAGATGGCCTTAAGCCATGTTTATCATACTTATTCTCTTTGGAGATATTCGATGTAATAAGTGTGTGATTGCTATTCTGTTATAAATCCACCATTTGTACTGTGCGTGTCAGCATTACTGATCCAGGGATGACACTGGTGCACAGCAGCACAGACCATTTGAGGTCTGGTCGCTACATTTCTCCGGCCCAAGTTGTGTTTTGGGGCACTGGCTAGGTCCAGTAGAGTTTCATGTTTATCTGACCTTGCTCTCTTCATGTTATTATTTCTGAACCACTTGAAGTTACGAATGATACAGACGGAATGATATAATTGTACATTTCTCAAGTCTACCTACAGGAAGAGGGCACAAGACTACATTTTTGAAGTCTACAAGAGGAGCCCGTGTGGCTTTTATAACGCCATGATTTTGTTAGAGAAGCAAAAGTTTTCCTAAGAAGTAAAGGCCATCGCCAAGAGAGACGTCCATCCGGCTCTTGTGAACCTCAACGCAGCAGTAGAATAATCCTCGATGTTTCTCAAGCCCATGCCACTCACTCAGATAGAACGTGATTCTACTTCTTGAATAGGTGGATGACCTTCATTCATCATAACTAAGGAACATGACTACGAGACTTGTACTAGAACTATATTTATCCCTTCGAAATTGCTGATGTGAAGGTGCTTCGGTAGCTCACCACAATGCATTTATCGGATTGTACACACACATTTATCTTCACTTTCAGCACATGCACCACATCTATTCTAGTCAATTTGATTTGCTATCTTCGCCTTTTATGGCAGAATCATATTGTCTTTGATATGATCATATGATTGCACCATACGCGTATGAATCATGGATATTACATCTAGGGGGCAACATGAATACTAGTGCGACGTCATACATGTATAATCTTGTTTTTATTCGTGTCATATGCTCACATGCCTTTGATATGATTGTTGCATACACAGATCAACCATGTATATTACATTTAGGGGGCACGTTATTAGTAGCCTGACATCGTACGAGTACCATCATGTGATGAGTTGATTAGAGATGTCGTGTTATTATGGTGTACAAGTACAACCACCTCTGGTTTCATGTCCTAATTTGAATTTGGATGCATTTCTTGTTACAACAAAGGGTACATACTTTAATTGTTCATATTTACCATTGTTGATGCTCGAAAAACCATCAATAGGACATTTGCTATGTGGTTGTAGAACTGACTTCAAATATGACAAATGGATTAGATCTTATGCAAGATGTACACAAGATCATCATCCTCACGTTGACATATATATGAGGAGTCAACTAATTGCTCCAGTCTATTAATTTGATTCACACCGGTGAATCTCACACCGAGATGTAATTATCACCAACATAAAACCTTCATGTAAGCCAGGAGGTCATATATGGCTCCGCTAAACTTGATGGTGATCAGGCTACTTTGGTTGGTGCCTCCAAATAAGGGCCGCCTGCAAAATTTATGTATTGCAGACAACTCTTATCAAGAGCAGTTGGTGGACGTATCACACACAACTCTAGTTCTGATTGGCGTGTGGAAACTTGTATCCAGAGACAATCATCTTGTCAGCACAACATGAAAACTAGACGCTCCAATATAGAATCACTCTTATATACACTTAAGGGGGTTTCACTTAAAAACTACCAGACACTTTCGAGCCATGTCATGGCAACACGATGTAGTCTAGTCTCAGGTGGCGCTTATTGTCGGTCATGATATACATTCTAAGTCACTTCTCATCGCAAAGATCGATACACACCACTCATGGGTTCTTGGTCAAACAAATCGTCGTGTCATCGTTGATGGTGACGTGTTTTTTTCATTCTATACAATGTATTATAGTCAGCAACGGAGAAAAGCCATGCTAAGAGCTAGATTCAAGGTGCACCCATTACATTTCTCATTCCACCATCAATGCTACATTCCCTGCGGTAGTTTCATCCCATCTCTTACCCGCTAAGAGTCATATTATTGTCAACGGAAGCACTGGCTGTGAAAAGCACAAAACATCAATTATCTATTCATGAATTGCTTGGTTACCTACTAATGGCATCATCAACTAGATTGTAAATGCACTAGGATCCAAGTTGCTTAATTTGGACATTTGAGTCAAACACGATAGATGCCCTAGCAAAAGGACTTAGGTGTGGAGCCACCGCAACTAGGTTAGCTCGAAGGGGTTGAATGGGACAAAGGACATAGAGAGTTTTACCCAGGTTCGGCCCCTCTCAATGAGGTAAATGAAGGAAATATGCCCTAGAGGCAATAATAAAGTTGTTATTTATATTTCCTTATATCATGATAAATGTTTATTATTCATGCTAGAATTGTATTAACCGGAAACTTGATACATGTGTGAATACATAGACAAAATGAGTGTCACTAGTATGCCTCTACTTGACTAGCTCGTTAATCAAAGATGGTTAAGTTTCCTAACCATAGACATGTGTTGTCATTTGATGAACGGGATCACATCATTAGGAGAATGATGTGATGGACAAGACCCATCCGTTAGCTTAGTATAATGATCGTTAAGTTTTATTGCTATTGCTTTCTTCATGACTTATACATATTCCTCTGACTATGAGATTATGCAACTCCCGAATACCGGAGAAACACCTTGTGTGCTATCAAACATCACAACGTAACTGGGTGATTATAAAGATGCTCTACATGTGTCTCCGAAGGTGTTTGTTGGGTTGGCATATATCAATATTAGGATTTGTCACTCCGAGTATCGGAGAGGTATCTCTGGGCCCTTTCGGTAATGCACATCACTATAAGCCTTGCAAGCAATGTGACTAATGAGTTAGTTACGGGATGATGCATTACGAAACGAGTAAAGAGACTTGCCGGTAACGAGATTTAACTAGGTATGATGATACCGACGATCGAATCTCGGGCAAGTAACATACCGATGACAAAGGGAATAACGTATGTTGTTATTGCGGTTTGACCGATAAAGGTCTTCGTAGAATATGTAGGAACCAATATGAGCATCAAGGTTCCGCTATTGGTTATTGACCGGAGATGTGTCTCGGTCATGTCTACATAGTTCTCGAACCCGTAGGGTCCGCACGCTTAACGTTCGATGACGATTTGTATTATGAGTTATGTGTTTTGGTGACCGAAGTTTGTTCAGAGTCCCGGATAAGATCATGGACATGACGAGGAGTCTCGAAATGGTCGAGAGGTAAATATTGATATATTGGAAAGTAGTATTCGAACACCGGAAGGGTTCCGGAGTGTATCGGGTACATACCGGAGTACCGGAGGGGTTACCGGAACCCCCCAGGGAAAGATATGGGCCATATGGGGCATAGGAGGGAGGCTAACCAGCCCACAAGGGGCTGGTGCGCCCCCCACAAGGGATGAGGTCGAATTGGACTAGGGAAGGGGGCGCCACCCCCCTTTCCTTTTCCTACTCCCTCTCCTTTCCCCCTTTCCCCCTCCATGAGAAGGAAAAGAAGGGGGGCTGAATCCTACTAGGGCTGGGAGTCCTAGTAGGACTGCCCCCTTATGGTGTGCCCCCTAGGGCCGACCTCCTCCCTCTTCCTCTCCCTCCACCGACTCAGCCAACCCAGGAGAAGAGGCTCATCCACACCAGGATGTTTTGAGCCCATCACCTTTCCAGAAAGAGCATCCTCGTCATTGCCCGAAGAAGCCGGACGAAGGCCGCTCAAAGAGAAACGAGGAGCGTGCCGCCAAGAGGGGGAGGGGGAGGAACTAGAGTGATGTTGTCGTGTTGAACTTGCTTAGTTAAAGTAGTTGTGCCATGTTGAACTACTCAGTTTTGTGTTATTGCTACCTATTTTACTATGTTGAACCTATTTGATATGTTGAACTTATTAGATATGTCGATTGCTATCTATAATGTGTGAGGTCATCATATTTTCATATGCAAACACTATTTGATGTTGTGTGTTTATCTGTTAGTGTCATATTTGTAATTCAAATGGTCAAGTTTTTATAGAAAAATAAGTGAGAGGACCCTACCGCCAGGCACCACGGCGGTAGGTTTTCACAGCTTGCAAATATGAAAACCTATCGCACGAAACCCCCCATTTTCAGTCACAGAATGTTGATGCGCCTAGCACACCCTACCGCCGCTGGGTGTGGCGGTAGGGTGTGAAAACCTACCGCAGAAGTAGTTCCGTTTTCTGTCACAGCAAGCTTTCGCCCGCGCAGGCGCACCACACCCTACCGCCACCCCCCTCGACGGTAGCTTTAGCTACCCTACCGCTGTATGCCTCGGCGGTAGGGCAGTTAGGACACGTCATATCAGAAACGGCAGGTTGACGGGAGCTGCCGTCAACCTACCACCGATGGCCACTGCGGTAGGCTGTTCAACTCTATCGTCATAGACCCTGGCGGTAGAAAAAGGGTCAGATCACTATTTTTTTGCAACAAGGTCAGATTCTGCAAAACTATAGTTAAAGGGTCAAAATACAAAATTTTGCCGCCATCAAACACTCAATAGATAGCGCTGTTTCTCGCGGCCGGCCACTAATTTGCTGGCCAGAGTTCTTGTCCTTGCGGTGCTGCTGTTACTACTGGTCATAGCAACATCAACCATGTCCAACTTCTACATCTTTGCTCAACATAATAGAAAGGAGAAAGCGGTAAACACAACCTCAAAAGGAGTTTTGATCTATCTATTCTCAAATGTAGCACGATTTCATGCTAGCCAAATAGCCTGATATATAGAAGCCAAACCAATTACGTAAAGTTTTTTTATTCACCGGAATGAAATTATAAAACCACACATAGTATTGCCACAGAGAATTGGGGCAAATATCAGTTCCTAGCACTGCATCGAAATCACTAGAGCCACATGGCTCCGGAATAAAAGACGTTGCGATGACTCCACCTGGTCACAAAAATAATAGGATGGATTGCCAAGCTATTGTCTTTTCCTCATCACTTCCCTAGTTAGAACAGTATCCTGGAGTAGCTCTTCGCTAGTTAGAACAACATCCTGGAGCAACTGCCATAGAAATATTTGTATTTTGAAAGGAGTCTTAGACTCTCAAATCGACTTATAGTTATCCCTGGCTAAATCTTTTTCCAGCCTGCCCTACATAGATTTAGTAGAGACATGATTAGAACTATGCAATTTCCAGATAATGTTACCAGCAAGATCTCTCCTGGGAATTGATGTCGCATCATTTATAGTTGTTCCCATTGGTCATGTAAGATAGGAGACAATCTTCTCTTGAAAGAGGAAGCATGATGGACGCAGAGTTTCCGAGCTCGAGCTCAAATGAGCTCGGGTGAACAGTAAAATCCGAAAAAAACTAAAGAAAAAAAATCAAAAAAATTTAAAATTTTCTGTGGTAAACACTGACAAATGTCTTCAGTGCTCACAAAAATTCATCAAAGAATGACATCCGTGGAAGTTGTGGAAAAAAATTGATCCTCCAAAAGTGTTATTTTCGAAAGCATTTCGAAGTGCTGATTTTTTTGCCACGACTTCCAGGAACGTGATTTTATGATCAAATTTTGCAAGCACTTAAAACATTTTTCAAAGTTCATCACAGACAAATTCAGATTTTTTTTCACTTTTTCTTTTTTCTTCTAATTTTACTGTCCATCGCGAGCTCAAATGAGCTCGCGAGCAGAAGATGACTTTCAAAGCAGGATTGACAATCTCCTCCTCTCGACAAAATCACCTCCCTCAATACTGCTTCCCGTGGAAAGACACTTTTTATTGGTAACATTTCCGTTGTTAACCTCAATTCCTCTATCCATCAGTGTATACATTTTCAACTTTCGTAATCGACTTCAAACAAGGGGAATCAGTCATTCCAGCTTTGACAGAGGCAACAAAAGAGGCAAAAAAGAATGGTTTCGAGGCAAGTTTGTTTTTTTGTTGTTGTTGAGAAGTTTTGAGGGAAGGGTACGAAGTGGAAGTGCACAGACAAAGAAAGAAGAAAGTGAATATTCAGTTAAAAGGATAGTTGAATTCTAGTACAGGTAAGGCTCATACTGTATCTTTGTCGAAGGGTTTACCTTTTGATGATCTGTATGCCAGAAAATAACACAATATGTCCCCGCAAAAAAAGGGGAAAAGAAAAGAACAAAATATGAAGTCCAGAAAGTTTCTGCCTTTTTTTTTTGAGTGGTAAAAGAAAGTTTCTGTCTGTCAGACTTTACGGTCGGAAACTCTTTTTCTTCGACAACACGGTGGGAAAGTCCTTCACGGCCGACTCGGCGTCACGCCGTTTGGGCCTGGCTGAGCCCATGAGCCCAAAATCTAACGGAACCGCCGAAAATAAGAAGGGAGCAGGCGGCAGTAGGAGACGACGAGAGGCGCCGCATAAAACTTTTTTTTCCTGTTTCCCCAAGCCCCCCTCGCTGTTTCCCCGAAACCCGAACCAAACCCCTTCCGCAAGCTCCCACCTCCCGGCGATGGCATCGGCGACGACGGCGGCGGCGGAGTGGGAGGCCGCGGCGCGGAAGACGCTGGTGGCGCGGAAGCCCGGCTTCGGGCTCCCCACCGCCTGCCCGACCTGCCTCCCCGTCCTCCTCTACCTCCGCATGTCCCAGGTCCCCTTCGACATCCACGTCGACTACCGCTTCCCCGACGCCGGTGAGCCTCCGCCCCCGCCTCCCCCGCGCCCCTGTTTCCTCGCGTGGACTGTGTGAGCTTGGATCCCTCTGATCCAAGCACCCCCCGCCTGGGTGTCGTCGCTTAGGATTGAGCCTGAATTGTTGACTGTGCTAGGTTCTGTGTTTGGGTCGCGTGAGAGGATTTTGCTTTGCTTGGCGAGGCATATGTGCTTCGAATCCTTTGCGCTTGAGCTGATGCGTCCCGTGTAGGTCCTCAAGTCTGCACAGATCAGGCATGCTGATCCGTGGGATGCCTGCTCGCCTCTGCATGTCTGGTACTAGGTCCGGATCCAACTTTTAGTGTTCATTGAGGGACTTATCCACTTTGATTAGACAGGTGTGAATGTCGTATACATGAAATTAAGCAGAAGTGGGTTTCTGAACACGATGAAAAAGCAAAAGTCTGAACCAAATCAAGCAATAGTTGCATAGATAGGTTTGTTTCTTATGAACTGTAGGTAATCCTACCAAGGACCTTACTCACACAATAATGTAGCAGCAGATAACTGAATGTGCTAAGCAGTGCAGTTTCATAGACTGCTGCCTAGCCTGGCTTCAGGCTCTAGTTTTGTAGCTTCAAGCCGAAACTTATTAGCTGTACCAAATGTTAGAATGCTCCGGTTATGTGTTTGTGCAACCTTTTTTGATTTGAGTAGTACATCTTTCGAAAATCCATGCATTGGAGGGGAATTTTTTCGTTTCATATGGGATGCATTCGACTCCTGAAAGATCTACTGAGCCTGTTATTGTTGACATCGGTACTGTATATGGGTATATACTTGGATGAATGGCGCAGCTAAGGTTATTCATGCAAATGACTCGTAATTGCAATGCTATTTATTTGCTGCCAATAAAAAGAAGATGAAATACATCATCATACATCTATCTGGAACATAGCAAGACAATATTCGTCCTAATTCATGAATACATCCTAGAAACTTTATATGCATATTACCTTACCAACTAGGTTAGAGGTGATGACAAAGCGTGGCACCACGTCAGTCGGTGGGTGGCAGCGTGGCGGTGATGGTAATTGAATAATGATAGATTGGAAGCGAATCAGCAGCATACAGGGTTGGATGGCCACCTTTAACTCCATTTGTGTTGCCTCACAGCTTTCCCCTTTCTTTCCCTGTCCTTTCTAGCAATGTTGGCACCAAAGCCGTGGCTGATCGGGGTCAATGCGATCCACACCCACCAGGGACAGCCCCTGTGCAATCATGCACTAGGCAAGATGTACATAGGTGGGAGAAAACTTGATAGAGGGGAGGCTAGTACCTATCCTTCCCATACTGTGGGGATGGATGGAACTGAAAGAGAGTCAGCAGAAGGATTGAATGATCAGGGGGAGAGCTAGGATATATTCACTATAGCAGCTAATGAGGGGGAAAGAAACTTACCACGGGCCAGGGCCTGCCATCATCAGTACAAAAAAGGGATAAAATATAGACAAAAGAAAGAAAAAATGTCATACCACTATGCTCTTTCTAATACAGTACTATAAACTAGAGACTTGTTTTCCTTCAATTTGCTAAGCATATATACTGCTCTTCTGCCCTTACATCTTAGTCTTTATTCAACAGATCACATACCATATGTTGAATTTGGCGAGTGTGTCGCATTCAACAATGAGAATGGAGGTGTAATTGAGTATCTCAGGGAGGAGAAAATTGTTGACTTGACCTCAAAACACCCAAGTGTTTCTTACTCTGATGTTCTATCCACAAAGGCCATGATTTCGACCTGGCTTGCTGATGCTCTGCAATACGAACTTTGGGTGGCAAATGATGGGGCTCATGGGAGCATTGCACGAGACATCTACTTTTCTGATCTCCCCTGGCCTATTGGAAAGGTACTCCACTGGAAGAAAATTAGAGATGTGAAGCGACTAATGGATATAACAAAGCTTAATGCTGCAGAAAAAGAAGAGGAGGTTACTACTTCTGTGCTCATGACTTTTACATTCCTCATTTTTGGTCACGCACTAGTAGCTTATGGCATACTTGTAATTTCTTGTTTTGAACAGATATACCGGAAGGCTACTGCTGCTTATGATGCTTTATCTACAAAATTAGGGGATCAATCCTTTCTTTTCGACGATAGGTAATACTATTGTTTTTCTTACGTTTTGTTTATATGCAATGTATTTAATTCTATTAGGTTCATATTCTGACACATAAGAGTTATATAGGAATTGAAATAGTCTTTTATTTTCTTTTGTAAAGAAAATGGATTACATTGAAAGAGTAAAGCTATCCGAATTCGAATAGTAGTTGAGAAAGAATCACAATAAATGCAAAGATGAAGCTTGGATACGATCGGGTCCACCCCCCAGCTGGGAGGCATGAACCTCATCCCGATCAGAAGGAGAGGCTTACCATGAGGGGGGGGGGGGTCCAGAAAGAATGAAATGCATAGCGGGCCATCCTTGTTTTGTGGCATGCTCTCTGATTTATGGAAGTCGAATCCCTGCTGCCTCGTTGAAAGATGTCCCGAACCACTAGACGATTGACCATTTTGATTCTTTGTGGCTCTTCATATGTTTATCTTAAATTGATGTAACATTTGCAGGACACTAACCATTCTATACTTTGAATTCTGCAGCCCTACAGATGCTGATGCTCTTTTGCTTGGACATGTTCTTTTTGTCCTTAATGCATTACCTGTGAGTTGCCCTCAGCCTTGAATGCTCAGCTTTGCTTCTACCCAAATGAAGCACATTATACATGAACATTCAGTTACAGAATCTAAAACATGAATGCACATTGATATTCAATAATAATCTGCATGTAACCCTGGAACCATGAGTCATGGAGTGCACTTCTCAAATGCATCATATGTTAATAATAAGGTTCTTTGTATGCTTTTTTTTTTTGCGTTAACTAGCTGTAAAATACATTGTCCAACCCATGACTTGAGTTGCGTTTTGACTAACTTCCTGGCATGTTCTGCTTCTTAGGCTACATCTATGCTGCGAAGCTATTTGCAGAACTATGATAACTTGGTAAAGTATGCCGAGGATATCAAGGTCCAATTGGTGGAAGTTGGCTCATCATCAGCAGGATCAGCTTCATCTGATATGCCATCATCATCCACGCCCAGGAAAACATCATCTTCTGGACAAAGTAAGTTAATGCATTTCTCTGTTATAGTACTTCAGGCCATAAAGTGCATCTCTACTAGTTCTCATATTTGTTGATTGGTTAATATTGGGAACATGTGCTCCTAGTTATTTATCTGTTCATGGATATAAATATCATTTTTGTTAGTTTCACGTTCTGAGATTCTGTTAACAGCGATTGCTAATTAAATACTTCATTTGATAAGCTTCCATTGCTGTGTAGTGATTCCAAAGGAGATAGTGTTAACAGGCACTTGCATGTATACTCATTTAGGATACAAGTTGAAAATGAGTATTTTATAGTTATACATTGCTCAGCCCTCGCATACTGCGAGAGCTCCACCAGTGATTGCATAAATTCAATTTGTGGCACGTCATGTACAATGAATACTTTTAGGTATACTGTGTATTGGAGACTTTGGCCTAACAATGTTCACTTGAAACGGAGATAAATGAGATGGTAACATGGAGACAAATCCAACCAAAACAATATTCTTTGCCGTTGCACCTCTATATCTCTCTTACATTCTGCACTTTTGAAGCATTTACCGTCTTTTGAGTTCTTATGAACCTGATCTTTTCTAGGCTACAAGCCGAAACCCAAAGCTAAGGAGCGGACAGAGGAGGAGAAGAAATCTAGGCGAAGAACGAAGTACTTCCTCGCGGCCCAACTCATCTCAGTTCTCGCCTTCCTGTCCATCACGGGTGGGGTCGATAGTTCTGCGCTAGACGATGACTATGATATGGATTATGAAGATTAAAACCCTCCCTTTCTTACACTAAAAGAAGATTCTTTCTGAAGGTCTAATACGCCGCAGCGCTGGCTGTGGTGCTTCGGGAATTTGTTTCCCTTTGCTAGTCAGGGGGCGTATGGTAGCTAGGAGGGAAAAATACACTGAGTTGGTTAGCGGCCGGCCGTTCCATGATTGCCGATGTGAAGCATCCATTGCTTCCAAGTTTTGTATGGCTTCATGGAAAGCTACTTGAGCGTCTTTGGAAGTCGTTTTTTTGGATTTGCCCTCTGTCTAACTAAATAATGAGCTTGGTTGGAAGTGAACGTCATTTTTGTTTCTTTTTAAATATGTACTCCCTCCGTAAACTAATATAAGAGCATTTAGATTACTACTTTAGTGATCTAAACGCTCTTATATTAGTTTATAGAGGGAGTACAATTGTTGCTGGTAAGAAAAGAAAATTGCTTTTGCCGCCCCCTCTAGGTTTCCTATCCAGTAACGATGACATGATATTTCCCTCCCGTGTTAAGAGAGTAGGAAACCCGGATGGGGCATTCTGGATCAGAGCAGAGGAATTACCTTGATCGGCATCTAAATAAGGCTGGAACTGGGATTATGTGTCAACATTTTAATGCATTATAAACGGTGTAGCACATCAGATTTTCTTTGGCAAAACCGTGAGCAATTACCTAGTATATTATTTTACTTCAGGTGGTGCATACTCTGGCAAAATCGTCTTTGATGGGTCCCTGATGTGGAAATTGTTTGCCTCATAATTTAACCTTCATTCAAAGTATTTTATGGTGGCCTCTGCATTTGATCCGTTCTGTTTCTGGGCCAAACCCTGAACTGAAACAACCATTAGAATAATCATGCAGGCCGACGGCGTTCGTGCCCGTTGTTTAATAAAAATGCTAACCAGCAAACGTTCGCTGGGAGGGGTGATAAATCGAACGTCTGCTGACTTCTCTGGATAAGACGGTCCTTTTATATCGTGGTTATTAAAGCAACAATAATCAGCTTATTTTCTATTCTCTCTATCCCAACGACACTAGTACAGTAGGTTTAAAAAAAAGACACTAGTACAGTGTTAAAGACGCTCTTATATTATGGGACGGAGAGAGTACTATATAAACGGATGTTGCGGCGGCCACATCCGCCTGCATCCCTACATTAGAAGCTTCCGGTAAAGAACCCGCCGAAACAGAGGAGAGGGGCAAGGGGTCACAACAAGAGGAACATCCTTAATGAGCGCAACTTATGGCATGAAGCAAGCAGCAAAGAATGGACAACACGTATTTAGCATGGAGACGGAGGGTGGCCGCTCATGCGTTCCAACTGCTCCTTGTTCCTCTCGGTCGATCACCACCGCACCGCATCACGGGAGGAGACCGGAGGCAGCAAGCCAAGCCACCATCCATGCACGCCCGCACGGTATGCGCAAATTTCACGACGGATTTGTGACCACCAAACCCTGCATTATTTTTCGTTGTTTTTCTTTTTTGTTTTGTACGATGAACTACGTACCAAACCCTGCTTGAATCTCACGCTTGTAGTTGTAGGGCTTTGATTGAGCCACACCTGGAAAATTAGAGGGATAATAAAGAGTTTAAGGACTAGGCATATTCTCACCTGGAATAGTATCACCCAAGAGTTTCCATTAACTCGTATGTACAAACTGTCCGTTTTTAATAACGTATACAATCATTTTTAACTTTAAAAAACTGTCCGTTGTTCTTTTTTTTTTTGGAACTACTGTAGTGTCAAAAAACGCTGTTATACTATGGAACGGGAGGAATACATAATTGATGCTAATTATGTGCGTGCGGACTATCATGTTTCCAGCTGGATCTGTGCCACCAAAAGTTTTTCTTTTCATTCAAAAAGGTTCTTTTGCTAGACTATGTTTCGGTTAACTCGTGTGCACAAACTGTAGCGCATATTCTTCTTCGAACTTCAGTTGATGCTAATTATGTGTGTGTGATGTTAACTTTTCATGGATGCTCTCGCACGTTCAATTAATTAAGCTAAACCAGTCTTAATTCGTAGCGGAGACTATGAGACTTGCAGGTTCGTGTGCGTGCGTATGTGTGGCAGCAGGCTATGCTTATTATGCTTTGTATCTCTTTGATGTTACATTACAAAGTTAATAAAACCGTCATTTTTCGAAGAAGAAAAATGGCATAGAGTCCACGCCAAAGTTGAATGCGTTAGGCGTTTCTTCTAATCTTTATTTCTTATCCCTACACATGTTTCAACTCGGAGACACTCGAACTCACAACGTCGGTTTAGACATAAAAAGTCTTAGCTGTTTTTTTTTCAGGGAAAATTTTTTGATAAGTATTGAAGATCCTTGTGAAATTTTGGTTGAATTGTATGGAATGGCTTATTTCGGGTCATCATAACCGAAAGGAAGTCAAATGACATGGAACATCTTGCTCCATGATCCGCGTAAACAACTTTTGATCACGCGGTTGTGTCTGGGCCTTTGGATCTAACTTTTTGGATGATTATTTAAACTCTTTAATAAAGAAAGTTGTATGTATCGCCCGCAGAGGCACAAGGTTTATCCTCCAGTTCGATCAAAGGAAAGAAAGGTACTTAAAGACATCCAAAAAGGTTGCATCAAAACAGACTCCTCATAATGGTTTTGCTTGTCAAGATCACCACATATATAACGCCTCGAGTCCTGATTATGATGTGAGGTAGATCGATCTTTGTCAGCAAATGCCGGACATGTTGTTCCACTGGCAGGCACCGTCGAGGACCCAGTCCTGCTCCGATGAGATGACCGGGAGATGATCCACGTTGAGGTTGACGTTGTGGTCGTCGCTGCCATGCTGGGAGATCGAGTTGCCGGAGTGGTTGGTCGCCATGGCCGGTGGTGCGGGCTCCGTCATCGGGAAGGCCTTCGGTATAATCATGTCGAACAGTGTGCCGATGTCATCATCATCTTTGAGTAGTTCACCCTCCGATTTGTTGCCACCTGGATGAAGCTGAACTAGTTAGAAAAACAGCCATGATCTATCTAGCTAACACATATGTAATCAATTTCCTCAAAAGGAAAACAAAATGTAACCATTTCTTCCCTAATGCATTATATATTTCGTGCTAGTTGCAAGCTGAGGTGTTCAAATTAAATACTACTCTGATTTGATTCTGTCCTGCACTACCAAAGCTAGCAAGATCGCTCATGAGCCTGTCTAGTAAATCTCCTGAAAGTAGTGCTAGCTAGATATGACCACGTTTACACTGATTGATTGGTTATGTTAATTTGGGAATTATATATAGAAGTAACATGACGTGTTGCTACGGGAGCTAACCAGCAATGATAAAACAGCAAAACAGGAGCATGAATCTGCATCGGATTGGATTAGGTATGTAGTAAAGCAGTACAATTGGAGAAGGAAAAAGGGAAAGGGAAATAATAAAGGCAATAAAGTACTTGGCAAAATATATAAAGCAAACGTAATCATCGAACAAAGATTAAAAGTAGTCACTGTCTTGCAAGGACTAACTAAAGATATATATCCTATGTACTATCAAAAGTAGCACCTGCAGCCTGCACTTGTGTACTAACCTTAAAACTATCAATCAAAACAAAAAGGTTATTTCTCAGATTTTGTCCAACTCCTAATAGCAATACACATGATGCATACTAGGTGTGGAAATCCTTTAGTTACCTTAACATAAATAATTTTCCTAATGAAAACAAACTGAACTGTAAAGTTCTAGAATAATCCAGCTAGTCTTGTTTTGCTTTTCAAGAAGTAGGTAGAATTTGGCAAGAAAAAATATATAGTGTTTTTTTAGGAGAAACAAATGGAGAATTTGGAAGCCCGAACAAAAAGGTTTTCGTCTGCTAATCTATGCTTCACATCATAATCATGACCATGTTTTTTGTTCTCTTCTCCAACAAAGCAACAAATTAAAAAAGGTTCGGATGCTTCCGAGGAATGGAAAATGTGAGAAATGCTTCACGCGCGACAGCACCACTCACCACTGGCGCCGTCCTGCTCGGCGTGGCCGCTCACGTGCCTCGGCGGCTCGATCTTGATGGCATCATGCAGCTCCTGCAGCATCGCCTCGAGGTTCTGCTGATCCTCGCCCAGGCCGCCGCCGTTGCTGTCTGTGGCTGCGACTGCGTCTGGTGACGCCGGGCGCAATTGGCATGAAGGGAGCTCCACCTTGGCCCCCGGAGACGGAGAGAGAGGAGTGAACCGAGTCCGGTCGCCGCCGGGCAGGCGGTGGCCCAGCGACAGCTCCGGCGTCGTCGGCGACACGGGCGATGAATGCGGAAACTGGAAGTAGCGCGCGTTGCGTGCGAACGACGGCTTCACCCACGGGGAAGACGGCGCGGAGAAGGGCGTCTGGGAGAGGAACTGCACCGGCCGGTTGGCCATGGCGAGCTGCCCGGCAAGGTCCAGCGGCGGCGGGCGGGCGCTCGTGTACCCCGCATCGGTGGCGTCCAGGACATTGCCGCCTGCTGATTGCTGCGGGGGCGAGAAGTCGGCGTACCGGCAGCGCTTGGTGATCGCGAGCTGGAGCTGCACCTCCGGCGGGTACATGGGCAGACCAGCGCGCTGCCTCCGCTTGGCCCTCGTGTTCCAGTAGTTCTTGATCTCGTTGTCCGTCCTCCCCGGCAGCTGTTGACGTACGAGCACAAGCATCAAGAGTCAAATTCGACAAATCTGCCATTAATGGAGCGTTGGAGATCTAAAGGGGTAGGGATGGAGGAATGCTGATGCTTACATGGGTGGCCATGCGGGCCCACTTGTTGCCGAGCTGGGCGTGGAGCTGCGCGACGAGGAGCTCCTCGTCCGGCGAGAAGGCGCCCTTCTTGAGGTTGGGGCGGAGGTGGTTGGTCCAGCGCAGCCGGCAGCTCTTGCCGCAGCGCAGGAGCCCGGTGATGCGCTGCACGGCGTTCCAGTTGCCCTCGCCGTGCTGCCGCACGTGGTTCACCAGCAGGGCGTCTTCCGCCGTCGTCCACGGCCCCTTCTTCAGCACCACCGGCGTGGCCTCCTCCTCCCCCTCTTCCCCCTGCTCCACCTCCTCATCAAGATTGTCTGCCGCCGCCGCCGCCGCCGCCACCTGCTCCTCCTCAAGTGATGTCGCGTCCATAGGCGGCGCCAGGGAAGGACGGAGGAGGTAGAAAGATACGGTTGTTTGTTTGGGGGGAAGGTGGCAGGGAGTGGGGAGGAAGGGGGCGGATGAGGGTAGATTTAAGCCAAAGTTTGCTAAAAATGGAGGGGCAGGGGTTTTCGGTTTGTGTGTGGTTTGCAAGTGGTTTTTAAAGGCGAAAGAACGGTGACACCGTAGTGGCTATCTATGCTCACCGTATTTCTGTTTGGGTTCCCTTTTTAAGCATGGATTTTCCACATCCAGCTGGACGT
This sequence comes from Triticum aestivum, assembly GCF_018294505.1. Lineage (NCBI taxonomy): Eukaryota > Viridiplantae > Streptophyta > Magnoliopsida > Poales > Poaceae > Triticum > Triticum aestivum. The sequence continues at coordinate 83,994,032 of NC_057814.1, forward strand.
TCACGGACTTATCTTGATCATCTGTTTGTTACGCATCCGACAACAAATATAATATTCATGCATTTACGATTTAAGATTTCAGCATTTAAGCAAAGTCATAGTTATCTTGATCATCTGTTATGCATCCGATAACAAATATAATATTTAGGCATTTACGACTTAAGATTCGAGAACTTAAGCAATTGAGCCAAATAGTTACCTTTGATCATCTGCTACGCATCCGACAACAAATATAATATTTAGGCATTTACGACTTAAGATTTGAGTACTTAAGCAATCGAGCCCAATAGTTATCTTGAATCATATGCTACGCATCCGACGACAAATATAATATTTAGGCATTTAGGACTTAAGATTCGAGAACTTAAGAAATTAAGCCAAATGATCATCTTGTTACGCATCCGACAACATAGTAATATTTAGGCATTTACGACCGAAGATTTGAGCACTTAAGCAATCAAGCCACCGCTATCTTGATCATCTGTTACACATCCAACAACGTATATAATATTTAGGCATTTACGACCGAAGATTTGAGCACTTAAGTAATCAAGCCACCCTGTTAAGTTATATCTTGATCATCTGTTATGCATCCGACAAAAAATATAACATTTGTGCATTTACGACTTAAGATTCGAGCACCTGAGCAATCAAGCCACCCTATTAATAGCCCCGATTCGGCAGCCCGGTAAAATAGTTTTAAAAACCGGACCGGCGGTCGACTGGTGAGACTATCAGTTTCGATTTTCACCGATTCAACTGTTGCTGCTTTTTTCTCATCACGTTTACCATGGAAGCCACAAGAGAGATGTCTTGTAGCCAAGAAATGACGAGGCCACCATAAGATATGGATCCAATACATAGATCACAATAAATACTTTGAGTGGACATTAGGTTATGAGGCTAACATTTCCACACCAGGAATTGAATATAATAGAAGAAACATAAGCAATTATTTTGGTGGAAGACCCTTATTAATCGAACTTTAGCTAACACTACTACAAAAATGTCTATTGGATAATCCATCGAAGACGATTTTGCCAAATATGAATCACATTTAAGCCAAAGTTTGCTAAAAATGGAGGGGCAAGGGTTTTAGGTTTGTGTGGTTTGCAAGTGGTTTTTAAAGGTGAAAGAACGGTGACACTGTAATGCCTATCTATGCTCACCAAATTTCTATTTGGGGTTCTCCTTTTGAGAATGAATTTTTCGCACCCAGCTGGACGAGTTATCTTGGTCATCTGTTATGGAACCATAGGATCGAAAGTATGTCTAGAGGGGGGGGGGAGGGGGTGGTGATTAGACTACTTGACCAAATAAAAACTTATCATTTTGTCAATTTTAGTTGTAGGAATTTTTTAGCAATTCTACCAAGTCAAGTACACCCTACACATGCAAGTCTAAAAGTTGAACAACGGAAAGTTAAGACTTTGCATATGAACATAAAGGAGGAATCGAAGGGATCAAACGTAATGAAGACATGATGATTTTTGTCGTGGTTTTGATAGGTGGTGCTATCGTACATCCACATTGATGTAGACTTCAACCCACGAAGGGTAACGGTTGCGCGAGTCCATGGAGGGCTCCACTCATGAAGGGTCCATGAAGAAGCAACCTTGTCTATTCCATCATGGCTTACGCCCATGAAGGACTAGTCTCACTCGGGTAGATCTTCATGAAGTAGGCGATCTCCTTGTCCTTACAAACTCCTTGGCTCAACTCCACAATCTCTTGGAGGCTCCCAAGTGACACTTAACGAATCTAGGAGACACCACTCTCCAAAAGGTAATAGATGGTGTTGTTGATGATGAACTCATTGCTCTTGTGTTTCAAATGACAGTCTCCCCAACACTCAATCACTCTCTCACAGATTTGGCTTTGGTAGAAGAGGGGATTGAATGGAAAGCAACCTGAGAAAGGCTAGAAATCAAGGTTCAAATAGTTGGATTGGAATCTCTTGATCTCAACACATGAGTAGGTGGTTCTCTCTTAGAAAATGAGTAATGGAAGTAGTGGTTCATTATGATGGCTCTCTCTTGAGAGTAGGTGGTGGTGGAGGGGTATATGTAGGTAGCACCAAAAATCCAACTGTTACAAGTCTTTGACCCAACTCGGTGACACCGATATGAAAATCTCGGTGAGACCGACTAGTGCAAAATACTTGACCGTTAGGTTCGGTGAGACTGAACAGAATGACTTGGTGTGACCGAAGTGCAATGGCTAGGTCAAGACTTCATTTCAGTAGCTCCGATCATTTCAACTCGGTAATTCCAAAATGGAACAACTTTACTACAGAAACTTGGTCAGGCCATCTTGATGGGACCGAGATCCATATCGGTTGTACCGAAACGTTAGGGTTTGGCATGTGGCAATGTATGGGGTCATCTCGATGGGTCCGGATTGGAAGATTTCGGCGGGGCCAAGATGGACTTTTAGGGTTTTGGATAGATGTGATGTGGATAAGTGGTTGAGGATTTTGGAGAAATATCACTAAGCACTTGAGCTATTGAGTCATGATCAAAACCTCATCCCCTTTTAATAGTATTGGCTTTCCTATGGACTCAATGTGATCTTGGATCACTTAACCAAAAATGTAGAGTCTTGGGGCTGTGCTAATCCCGTCCTTAGCATTTTGAGGGGTCCATAATCACTAGTACTTGCCATGCCAATCATTAATCTTCTCTGAAATCTATTATGAATGAGCACTAGATCAATGACCTATATGTTGTTATTAATTACCAAAACCACTCGCGGATTAGTTGCACTTCCAGGAACCAAAAACAAAAATAATATTTAGGCATTCACGACATGAGATTTGAGCACTTAAGCAATCAAGCACCCTATTGATACCCTCGATAAAGCAACCTGCCGATATAGCTTTAAAAACCGAACTGGTGGCCGGCTGGTGAGGCTATCTCATTCTATGCATTTTAAAACCTATACCACAAATAAACTAAACCAAACCAATTTTACGGTTTTATGGTTTCTGGGTTCGGTATGGTCATTACTTGGAAGGCCAAAGGAGAATCATAATTTTATATTGACCAAGTGGATATTCAAGAACAAGCAAGACACTCATGGTCAAGTGGTTCACAACAAGGCAAGATTGGTGGCTCAAGGTTTCACCCAAGTCAAAGGTGTCGATTATGGTGAAACTTTCGCTCCCATTGCTCGCGATGAATCTATTCGCATGTTTCTTGCATATGCATTGCACCATAACTTTTAGTTGCAACAAATGGATGTGAAGAGTGCATTTCTTAATGGTTCCCCAAATGAATTGGTGTATGTCAAACAACCTCCGGGGTTCAAGGATCCCAAGTTCCCCAACCATGTCTAATAAACTCCATAAAGCGCTCTACGGCCTCAAGCAATGACCACAAGATTGGTATGAGCACCTTATCGAATTGTTAGAAGATCGTGGGTTTGAAATTGGGCAAATCGGTCACTCTTTTTACTAAGAGGGTTAAAAGGGATTTGTTCATATGCCAATTATATGTTGATGATATTATCTTTGGTTCGGTTAACAAAGCTTTTAATGATGAGTTTGCTAAGCTAATGGCTAAGAAGTTTGAGATGTCTATGATAAGAGAGTTGGACTTCTTCCTTGGATTTTAAATCAAGCAATTAAGAGGAGGAACCTTCATCAACCAAGTCAAATATACCCAAGACATGCTTAGGGGGTTCAAGATGGAGGACTTGAAAGGGGCAAAGACACATATGCCAACCACAAGCTAGCTTGACCTTGATCTCAATGGTAAAGTGGTGGATCAAAAGGTCTGTTGTTCTATGATTGGATCTTTGATTTACCTCTATGCAACTAGACCAGATATTCTATTTACTGTGGGCATGTGTGCAAGATTTCAATCTGCACCAAAAGAAAGCCACTTAGTGGCGGCCAGGAGAGTCTTTCAATATTTAGCTCATACCCTAAACTTTGGCTTATGGTGCCCTAAAGGAGCAAGTTTTGATCTTATTGGCTAGTCGGATTCGGATTGGGCGGAGACAAAGTGGAGAGGAATTCAACTTCCGCGGGTTGCCAATTTCTTCGTAGGTTGTCGTGGTTTTGTCACGGCAGATGTCCTAGTGAAAGGACTTAAACATGGAGCCATTGCGACGTAGTTAGCTTAAAGGGGTTAAAGCGGGACAAAGGACACAGGGAGTTTATATTGGTTCGGCCCCTTGCAGTGAAGGTAAAGGCCTAATCCAGTTGAGGTGGTATTGCTAGGGTTTCGATGACCAGGGAGCGAATACGCTTTGCCTAACTCTCGAGTTTGTTGTTTCTTGTCCCTAAACCGCCGCCGGGTCGTCCCTTTATATACACAGGTTGATGCCCGACGGTTCACAGAATCCGGCCGGCTCATAAACGTGTCCGGCTCGGTTTCTACTCTTTCCTATCTTACAACACAAGTCATACATCTTATGGTGGTTTACATCTTTGGGCCTTAACCCGCCTTTGGGCTTTGGGCCTTGTTACCAAGTCCCCTCCGTAAAGCGCCATCTCCCATGTCTTCAGAGGCTTCAAATACGGGTAAATCACTATGAGTATAACCCGGCCCCTCCTGGGCGGTTTATACTCAATAGTTATATCCCCAACATTAGGCCTCAGGTTGATTTGAACTTGTTCACATCAATCTTCAACACTTATAAAAATCCCTCCTTTGTTACTTTCACAAAACTTGTAACTCGCCATGACGTCATCTTCTGAAAGCTTGATAACTCGCCGTGACGTCACTTGCCATTAACTTTACGCAGAGCCCAAATCCTTTAATGTATCTCCTTTTCTTTAATGAATCTCCGAAAATCAAGGCGTCTGTATACCTACAAATCCGTTTTTTGACTTCCTCGATTCCCGTGCCTGCCACTTATCCATTCGCCTTATAAATAGGACCGGGGGTCCCTTTCACTTCCCCCCCATGCCTCTTCATCTCATTGTCTTCCTCATGACACCCTAGCACTCGAGCTCCGCCGCCGCCGTCAAGCTTCTGCCTCGACATTGGCCGCTACATCACCCTGTTCGGACCAGATTCCACTCGCACGTCTCCGCCATTTACCAGCATCAGTAAGTTCTTCCTCTTTTCCCTTCGTAGATTTGACTAGGGTTCACACGAGCTTCATGGAGGTCCGGTGCTGTTCTTCGTCTGTTCTTCACCGTAGCATAAACAACGGATTTGTACTTTGATGTTTTCCTGTGCGGTAGTAGTTATAGTTCACCTTTTGTATCACTAGCGCTTCCTCTTGTACAGAAAGTCCCATCTAGATCTGATGAACTGCTCAAGCGCCCATTTTCAACCTGAATATATATTTATTTCCTGACGCGCATTAGATCCAGATTTGCAATATGAATCTGCGAAACCTGTTTTTCAGCACTTAACCATTTTCCAACCTCAGATCTGTATACTCAATATCTGCATAGGCGGTTTAGCTTTAGAATATAATAACCCACCAGGCACCATTAGTCCACCCTTAAACCGTCAATTGCTCATCGTTGTAATTCTGACAACATCAACCTCCGGTTTAACAATTATGCATGCTTTAACACTTACTGTCTCTTAACCCGCGACGCTTTATGCTTGTCGGTCATGAACCTTAAACCGGCACAAACCTTCTTTCAGGTTGTCGAATAATGGCCAAGTCCTTTTACTCGTGCAACTGGGCTAAATCCCGGGTTACAGAGGACCAACTGAACGAATGTGTTGCCACCGGCGCTTTAGCAAAAAAGGAAGACATCCACTGGAGAGCCCCCGGTTCAGAAAATCCTCCTGAGCCCAAGGATGGGGAAGTGATTGTTTTTTTTGATCATCTGAATCGAGGGTTCAGCCCTCCTGGATCGAAATTTTTCCGTGATGTGCTTCACCCACCCTCAAGATATTGGACCCAACTCTGTGTCTAATATTTGCAACTTTCAAGTTTTTTGTGAAGCTTACTTACAAGAAGAACCCACAGTCGAGCTATTCAGAAATTTCTTCTACTTAAACCGCCGTACTGAATTTACAGACGGGCCCAACACTGAACTTGGCAGGGTGTCCATTCAAAAAAGGAAAGATGTTAGCTTCCCTCACGCTAAACATCATAGCCACCCCAAGGATTGGAATCAAACTTGGTTTTATTGCCAAGATACATCACCAGCTGACGAAAATCCTCTGCCGGGTTACCGCGCTCATCGACTTGCTGATACACATCCACTCCCCCAAAGACTTACTGCAAAGGAACAAGCCAAATATGCACCACAACTTTCCAAACTCAGAGCCTTTGTGGCAAACAGTTTAACAGGCATTGACTTCGTTCGTTGCTGGGTCTCTTGGAGCATTTTGCCTTTAAGCCGTCGTCCCGGTTTGATGTGTGAATACACATCGATGTGAAGGACCCTCAACGCCACACTAATATTCAGCTGACTGATGTTGAAATCACTGAATCTGTCAAGAAGATGCTGGATGAACCGGTGACCAGTTGCTGTAAAACGGGGCTTAGTCCTTTCTGCACTTCAAATAAACCGCCAGCTGTAAGAATTTGCGCAGTTCCTTTTATAACTCATATTCCTTACACTCCTTTACGATATTTTTAATCTGTGATAGGGTGATGATCCATTCTGGAAGAAGAAACCTCAGGATAAACCAGCCAAGGCACCTCAGGATAAACTGGCCAAGACACCTCGCCCCAAGCCCAAGGTCACGAAGAAGCCTCACAAGAGGAAAACCGCTGACTCCAACGAGTTGAACATTGACGCTGACGATGACAATCATGAGTCAGAGGTAGAACTTGATTCACTTGGTTCTTTTTTCATACATCTCATTGACAATGATCCTTATCAGGGTGATGCTGAGGCTAGCCATGCTAGTGACGTGGAGGTAATTATTCTTTCTTCCGGCTCAGATCCTCTGCCAACACAAAAAACCTGTCAAGCAAACCGGAAAGTAAGATTTTCTGACCCGCTAGCTCACTTGGATACAAACTTTCTTTTGAAGAAAAAGCAACATGAAGCTCGCCGCACAACCCGGCATAGCGGCCATGTGGTAACTTCCTCTGGTTTACCGAACACGCCGGTTCGTAAACGCCGCCCAGAGGTCTCTTATACTTCTGACACATATTATCCCAAGGCGGGTTATTTCCGATATCCTCTTAATCCGTCTGATTCAAATTATCAGGGAACTTCCCATTCTTCTTCTGGCGACTCAATAGGGACGCAAATTCCAACTCTTAAAACAGTTCCTGGGTGAGCACTTTTAACTGCCACTTCATATCTTATACCTGATTTTTATACTAACCTGATGCACACTTGTTATTTTCAGGGCCAAAGCCAGAGCCAGCAAAAAGGCTAAAGTGAATAATCCGGTTGTTAACCCCAATCCATCTGAACCAGAAAAGACCCCAGAACCTTCTGGCCCAAACGATGAAGCTATTCTTGATGATCCGCCACCGCTAGATCATGAAATATTTGTTGAACAGATGGAAATTGATCTGACGGGTCATACTGATAACCCGCCAAGCCCAGTCAAAGCTGCTGATAAATCGGCAAGCCCAACCAAAGCTGCTGATGACAAAACTGATGATGTTATGGTCACTGGCATTAGTTACACCGCCCCAAGCAACCCTACTGCTGTATCAAAACATAGTGCCAAAGAAGAATTTTCTGCTATGGACAAGGGCAAATGGAAAGCGGACTTGGAAAGCTATGCTCATCTCAGCGCCCAAGACATTCATTCTGGGTTTTTAAACCGATTGTACACCAACCGCGACTATGAAGCCGGTTTACTGAACATGATGAAGGAACGATATGAGGTAAATATTGCGAACTCTAAGCATTCTTCCCTTATGCCCAGTTTATAATATCAACTCCAATAGCCCCCAAGGGTCGGTTTATCTTATCAATGTAAACCGGGACTTGTATAATGACCACACTTCAACTTTGCCTGTGTAGCCCCCAAGGGCCGGTTTATACTTTATGGTAAACCGGGACTTTTATCCTAAAAGACTCAAAATTATTGTTGAATACCTTGGTGAACCGATTAACCACCAGGCTGATTGAGCAAATATGCATTAGCCCCCAAGTGCCAAGAACAATACTTGTATTGAACTTGGGACTTGTAAGAAATTTTTGATAAGAAGCAATAGGCATTAGTCCCCAAGTGCCAAGTGTATAACTTGTTATGTGCTTGGTACTTGAAATATGTACTGTTAACTCATAACTTGTATGTCTCTTGCAGGCTGAGCTGAGCAAAAGGGAATCCCAAATCGCCGACCTTCAAGAAAATGTCAAGTCTCAACAAACAGAAACGTCCAAGGCCAAAGAGGAGCTGACCGGCGCTTTATCAGCCATGGAAAAACTGAAGGAGAGCTTCAAGAGCGAACGGGCAGGCTGGGACACAGAGAAGGCAGCTCTGCTGAAGAGGGCTGAGGACGCTGAAGCGGCCCTTAATCCAGTAACAGAAGAGCTGACTGGCTTGAAACAGCAAATAGATGCCATGACTTCTACTGTTTTCGGTAAAGAACCTCTTCATAAGCTTTCAGCATGTAATATCCACAAAATTGCCGGTTTACCGATTATTTGGTATGATACAGGATCTTGCATCGCTCACCTTGGCTCAGACATGCGGAAGAAACTGAAGGCTGCCTATACTCTTATAGAGCAACTATATACCGGTGCACAACGGATCATCTGCATGGCTTCCCACAACAAACCGCCCCCAACTTTGATCAAAGAAACATTAGAGAGGTTGCCGATGATGCCTGCCCGGTTTGAAGAGCTAAAAAGATCAGTTGCAAGGGCAGGTGCTTTTACAGCACTAACTCGGGCCAAAGCATGGGTACCTGATCTTGATTCGGCTGATGTGGGAAATGGCTATCCAAGCTTAAAGGAGGACAGATCAGATTTTGATAATAATGATCTTAGAGCTTTAACAAAGGAGATGCGCCCATTGGCTAGCAAATTGGCTGAAGAGGCCGATCTTCCGCATTATCAGTCGATTTATGACGCTGATAAAAAGAGAGTTAATCCGCCAACCTATGACGCTCCAACTCTTATTCCTCCAATCCATAAGCATACCTATCCCTTGATGTTAACCCCTCCACCCTTATAAGCGATGAAGCTGTATTCAAAGCCTTAACTGGGATCGATTGGGCAACTATTGACTTCCAGCCACTGGGTGGAGAGGAGGAGGATGAACCTGCGCAAGATGATCCGCAACTGTCAAGTCAGCCTGGCGAAGATGCATAAACTGGGGCTGGTTTAACTTCTGCATTCTGCATGACCTATTGAAAACAACTTATTCTTTTGGGCGCAAAACACCTTGTAATAGGCTAGCTGAAACTCTTGATCTGCTATGCCATCGTGCATATTTATTTTGCAAGATATTGCTTAATCCGCCATGTTAAGATATATCATGTGTGCTTATCATATTAACAATGTGGAATCTGTGCCTGCACATAACAGATGAAAAATGTCCTAGCGGTTTACCGCTGGACGGGTCATAATGCCCAACATAGAGCCATGGAAACTAACAGGGTTTATAACCAAGGCTGTATTTAAGAATAATCAAATATGAAATATATCATACCTGTAATATTGAATCACGTTGTTGGTTTACCAACTTAGTGCAGTAAGGGAGATAACCCACAACCTGAGCACTGATAATTCGTCATACGTTTGCCGGTTTATAGCAAAGCCGGACCGGGTTTTAATAAACACCGGATTATCCTTATATCAAACTGGCGACTTATAGTCAAAAGCCAGGCCGGGTCAATAAACACCGGTTTGTAACTTATCGTGTACTGACGACTTATAGTCGAAAGCCAAGCCAGGTCAATAGACACCGGTTTATCTTTATCTTTGTACTGGCGACTTACAGTCAAAGAACCAGCCCGGGTCAATAAACACCGGATTATTATAAACCTCATCAAAATAAACCTAAAAAAGAAAGAATATGCAAAAAACATGCAAGAAGCGAGGCTTTTCATGGGCTGCCAGGCCCAAAACGAGGCTTTTCATGGGCTGCCAGGCCATTGAGTTAAACCATTTTACAAACCTTATAAGATGGACCTCACATTAACCAATCGTCATTTTAACTTTGACAAGTTCAGGGTCTGTATAAGATTGACTTGTCAAACGTTCAACGGGTCTTACCAGGATTACCTAGGCAGAGTGACGTACTTAAAAAGGCAGGATAACCCGGGGTTTTAGGTGAATACACCTGGCTTCCAAGCCTGGCTTTTATAGCCTATTACAAGGTTATAGACTCGTTGTTCTTTAGAACAAAAAAGCCCCCAAGTAATATTTTGAGCTGTGCTCAATGGGCACCTATGTTTGAGCTGTGCTTTTGCAACAGACTCTCTTTGGTCCCTTTAACTTGGGTAGCAAGCCCGAATTTTTTTTATGTGGCCTGTAAGCCGGATCAGTGGGTAATCATAACTCCGCTTTATAAAACAGAAGCCCCCAAGTGACCAGAAACTCATTATTTAAAAGGAAAAAACGACAGAGGCCCTGCTTTAACAGGGATGCCGGCTTTTTATTATATTGATCAAAATATATACATTATCAAAATATGTACATCAGAAGAGCCTATGGCTCATGTGTAGTAAGGCCGGAGATGAGCAATATTCCACGGCCGGTGGGTCTCTTCCTCCGACTTCCGTGAATTTTTGTGCTCCCAAACATCGATAAGGTAGTATGACCCATTGTTCAGATTCTTGCTGACCACAAAGGGTCGTTCCCAAGGTGGGGATAACTAGTGCATATCAGTGTGATCCTGGATGAGCCGGAGCACCAGATCGCCTTCTTGAAAAGTTCTGGTTTTAACCCGGCGGCTGTGGTAACGGCGCAGATCTTGCTGGTAAATCGCCCAACGAGCCGCTACGATGTCGCGCTCTTCATCTAACAGGTCAAGTGCTTCCTGACATGTTTTTTCATTGTCGGCCTCAACATAAGCCGCCACGCGGGGCGAGTCATGACGGATGTTGCTAGGGAGAATCGCCTCTGCTCCGTAAACCATGAAGAAGGGCGTGTGATACGTCCATTTTGCATCATGCTTTCATATTGATATTTATAGCATTATGGGCTATTATTACACATTATGTCACTATACTTATGCCTATTCTCTCTTATTTTACAAGGTTTACATGAAGAGGGAGAATGCCGGCAGCTGGAATTCTGGGCTGGAAAAGGAGCAAATATTAGAGACCTATTCTGCACATCTCCAAAAGTCATGAAACTCCACGGAAGTTATTTTCAGAATATATAAAAAATATTGAGCGGAAGAAATACCAGAGGGGGGCCACCACCAGGCATGAGGGTGGGGGGCGCGCCCTACCCCCTGGGCGCGCCCCCTGCCTCGTGGGCTCCCTCGTGGGCTCCCATGAGGGTGAGGGTAAGTAAACCGACTCCAAAACAGTTCTAATGGCAATTTTTCTCCATTTTGGAATATTTAAGAAAGTAGGAAAATAAGTAGTCCGGGAAGGACACGAGGCGTCCACGAGGGTGGAGGGCGCGCCCTACCCCCCTGGGCGCGCCCCCTGCCTCGTGGGCACCTCGTGTGCTCTCCAGACTCCGTTTTCTTGCACGTTACTTATTTTTGTCGGCAAAAATTCATTATATAATCTCCCGAAGGTTTTGACCCTCGTATCACGCAAATATCCTCTGTTTTTGTTTCGAGCTGTTTTTGTAGCAGATTTGGAGCAAGATGTCATCTCAGGATTCCGACGGTGAGAGCTATGTCTCACACCTCATTGCTGACCCAAAGACCTATGGGGATCTATCTCCTTGTGGTCGAACTACGGATGAGGAGGAGGATGCTCATTCGATGAGGATCAATGATTCAAGTTCGGAGGAGGAGGATGTCCCTCTACCTCAACCTGGGGATATGCACGTGAAGTTCAAGAAGTCTAGTCTCCCTAAGAGGGCTAAACTTTCTAACAACCGATCTATCCCTTCTCATTTTCGGCAGAAAAGCAAAGGAGATTTATGTGACAAGATCTTGAAGCTGGAATCGGAAGTCGATGATTTAAAGGAGGAAATTGCTCTTCTCAATTACAATATGAAGAAGCTGAAAGCACAATTTACATCATCAACCACTTCATCATCACCACCTCCAAACAAAGAGATATAATCACATGGGTATGGGCACTCCCCTTGGCAACTACCAAGCTTGGGGGAGGTGCCCCGGTATCGTATCACCATCACATTCCTATCTTTACCATTTTTCTTAGTTTGATCTTTTTTGGTAATATCTTGTTCTAGTAGAATAAAGTTTTAGTATGATCTAGTTTTGAGTTTTGCTTTATGATCCTTCTATGCAATCGAGTCCGTGAGCTATATATAATAAAGATTAGTGTTGAGTCAAGGGCTTGGTTATCTTGCTATGATCTTGAGTGAATAAAAGAAAAAGAAAGAATAAAAAGAAACAAAGAGATCATATTTATCTTATGGGGAGTAATGACTTCACATATAAAGAGTATGATGATTAAAAGTTGTTGAGAGTTGACAAACATAGTTTTGGTCATCGTTGCAATTAATAGGAAGTAATAAAGAAAGAGAGGTTTCACATATAAATACAATATCTTGGACATCTTTTATGATTGTGAGCACTCATTAAAATATGACATGCTAAAGAGTTGATGTTGGACAAGGAAGACAACGTAATGAGTTATGTTTTCTTATATCCGAAATAAAGTATATTGTCATGGATCATCCAACATGTTGAGCTTGCCTTTCTCCCTCATGCTAGCGAATTCTTTGCACCAAGTAGAGATACTACTTGTGCTTCTGAATACCCTTAAAACCAGTTTTGCCATGAGTGTCCACCATATCTACCTATGGATTGAGTAAGATCCTTCAAGTAAGTTGTCATCGATGCAAGCAATAAAAATTGCTCTCTAAATATGTATGATTTATTAGTGTGGAGAAAATAAGCTTTATACGATCTTGTGATGTGGAAGAAAATAAAAGCGACGGACTGCATAATAAAGGTCCACATCACAAGTGGCAATATAAAGTGATGTTCTTTTGCATTAAGATTTTGTGCATCCAACCATGAAAGCGCATGACAACCTCTGCTTCCCTCTGCGAAGGGCCTATCTTTTACTTTTATCTTTCACCTTTATGCAAGAGTCATGGTGATCTTCACCTTTCCTTTTTACATTTTATCCTTTGGCAAGCACCTTGTGTTGGAAAGATCCTGATATATACATCCAATTGGATCTAAGCTAGCATGAAGTATTATTGTTGACATTACCCTTGAGGTAAAAGGTTGGGAGGCGAAACAATAAGCCCCTATCTTTCTCTGTGTCCGATTAAAACTCCATAACCACAAGTATTGCGTGAGTGTTAGCAATTGTGAAAGACTAAATGATAGTTGAGTATGTGGACCTGCTGAAAAGCTCTTATATTGACTCTTTCTGATGTTATGATAAATTGCAATTACCTCAATGACTGAGATTATAGTTTGTTAGTTCTCAATGAAGTTTCTGATTCATACTTGACATTGTGGATAGATTGTTACTTTAGCGTAAGAAATAATATGACAATATCTATATATGTTGTTGTTATAAGAATGATCACGATGCCCTCATGTTCGTATTTTATTTTATCGACACCTCTATCTCTAAACATGTGGACATATTTATCGTTATCGGCTTCCGCTTGAGGACAAGCGAGGTCTAAGCTTGGGGGAGTTGATACGTCCATTTTGCATCATGCTTTTATATCGATATTTATTGCATTATGGGCTGTTATTACACATTATTTCATAATATTTATGCCTATTCTCTCTTATTTTACAAGGTTTGCATGAAGAGGGAGAATGCCGGCAGCTGGAATTCTAGGCTGGAAGAGGAGCAAATATTAGAGACCTATTCTGCACAACTCCAAAAGTCCTGAAAATCCATGGAAGTCATTTTTGGAAATAATAAAAAATACTGAGCGAAGAAAATACCAGAGGGGGCCCACACCTTGGCCACGAGGGTGGGAGGCGCGCCCTACCCCCCTGGGCGCGCCCCCTGCCTCGTGGGCCCCCTGGCAGGCCTCCGGCGTCCATCTTCTGCTATATGAGGTCTTTCACCCTGGAAAAAATCATAAGCAAGCTTTTGGGAAGAAACTTCGCCGCCACAAGGCGGAACCTGGGCGGAACCAATCTAGGGCTCCGGCAGAGCTATTCTGCCGGGGAAACTTCCCTCTGGGAGGGGGAAATCATCACCATCGTCATCACCAACGATCCTCTCATCGGGAGGGGGTCAATCTCCATCAACATCTTCACCAGCACCATCTCCTCTCAAACCCTAGTTCATCTCTTGTATCCAATCTTTGTCCCAGAGCCTCAAATTGGTACCTGTAGGTTGCTAGTAGTGTTGATTACTCCTTGTAGTTGATGCTAGTTGGTTTATTTGGTGGAAGATCATATGTTCAGATCCTTTATGCATATTAATACTCCTCTGATTATGAACATGAATATGCTTTGTGAGTAGTTATGTTTGTTCCTGAGGACATGGGAGAAGTCTTGCTATTAGTAGTCATGTGAATTTGGTATTCTTCGATATTTTAATGAGATGTATGTTGTCTCTCCTCTAGTGGTGTTATGTGAACGTCGACTACATGACACTTCACCATTATTTGGGCCTAGAGGAAGGCATTGGGAAGTAATAAGTAGATGATGGGTTGCTAGAGTGACAGAAGCTTAAACCCTAGTTTATGTGTTGCTTCATAAGGGGCTGATTTGGATCCATATGTTTCATGCTATGGTTAGGTTTACCTTAATACTTCTTTTATAGTTGCGGATGCTTGCAATAGGGGTTAATCATAAGTGGGATGCTTGTCCAAGTAAGGACAGCACCCAAGCACCGGTCCACCCACATATCAAATTATCAAAGTACCGAACGCGAATCATATGAACGTGATGAAAACTAGCTTGACGATAATTCCTATGTGTCCTCGGGAGCGCTTTTCTCTATATAAGAGTTTGTCCAGGCTTGTCCTTTGCTACAAAAAGGATTGGGCCACCTTGCTGCACTTTATTTACTTTTGTTTACTTGTTGCTCGTTACAAATTATCTTGTCACAAAACTATCTGTTACCTATAATTTCAGTGCTTGCAGAGAATACCTTGCTGAAAACCGCTTATCATTTCCTTCTGCTCCTCGTTGGGTTCGACACTCTTACTTATCGAAAGGACTACAATAGATCCCCTATACTTGTGGGTCATCAAGACTCTTTTCTGGCGCCGTTGCTGGGGAGTGAAGCGCCTTTGGTAGGTGGAATTTGGTAAGGAAAAATTTATATAGTGTGCTGAAATTTACTGTCACTTGTTACTATGGAAAGTAATCCTCTGAGGGTCTTGTTCGGAGTATCTTCACCCCGACCAGTAGAGCAAAGAGTTGCTCCTCAACCTACTGAACCTACTGAAAATGAAAATGTCTACTTTGAAATTCCTTCGGATATGGTAGAAAAACTGCTAGCTAATCCTTTTGCAGGAGATGGAACATTACATCCTGATGAGCACCTAATATATGTAGATGAGGTTTGTGGATTATTTAAGCTTGCAGGTATGCCCGATGATGTTATCAAGAAGAAGGTCTTCCCTCTATCTTTGAAGGGAGACGCATTGACATGGTATAGGCTATGTGATGATATGGGATCATGGAACTACAAACGATTGAAATTGGAATTTCATCAGAAGTTTTATCCTATGCATCTTGTTCATCGTGATCGTAATTATATATATAATTTTTTGCCTTGCGAAGGAGAAAGCATCGCTCAAGCTTGGGGGAGGCTTAAATCAATGTTATATTCATGCCCCAATCATGAGCTCTCAAGGGAAATGATTATTCAAAATTTTTATGCTCGGCTTTCTGATAACAATCGCACCATGCTCGATACTTCTTGTGCTGGCTCTTTTATGATGAAGACTATTGAATTCAAATGGGATTTATTGGAAAGAATTAAACGCAACTCTGAAGATTGGGACCTCGACGAAGGTAAGGAGCCAGGTATAACACCTAAGTTTGATTGTGTTAAATCTTTTATGGATACCGATGTTTTCCGTAAATTTAGCACTAAATATGGACTTGACTCTGAGATGGTAGCTTCTTTCTGTGAATCTTTTGCTACTCATGTTGATCTCCCTAAGGATAAGTGGTTTAAATATCATCCTCCCATAGAAGTAAAAGTAGTTGCACCTATTAAAGTTGAAGAAAAGGCTATCACTTATAATGATCCTATCATTCCTACTGCTTATGTTGAAAACCCACCTTTCCCTGTTAGAATAAAGGATCATGCTAAAGCTTCAACTGTGGTTCGTAAAAGCAATATTAGAACTTATACATCTCCTGAGCAAGTTAAAGTTGAACCTAATATTGCTATTGTTAAAGATCTCTTGGCTGATAATATTGATGGGCATGTTATTTATTTCTGTAATGAAACTGCGAGAATTGCTAAACCTTGTGCTAAAGACAAACATAGACCTGTGGTAGGCATGCCTGTTATTTCTGTTAAAATAGGAGATCATTGTTATCATGGCTTGTGTGATATGGGTGCTAGTGCTAGCGCAATACCTATTGACTTATACAAAGAAATTATGCGTGATATTGCACCTGCTGAGTTAGAAGATATTGATGTCACAATTAAGCTTGCCAATAGAGATACTATATCACCAATTGGAATTATTAGAGATGTTGAAGTCTTGTATGGGAAAACTAAATATCCTGCTGATTTTCTTGTTCTTGGTTCCCCACAAGATAGCTTTTGTCCCATTATATTTGGTAGACCCTTCTTGAAGACTGTTAATGCTAAGATAGACTGCGAAAAGGATGTTGTTACTATTGGTTTGGGTGATATGTCTCATGAGTTTAATTTCTCTAAATTTCGTAGACAACACCGTGAAGAGGAATTGCCTAGTAAAGATGAAATTATTGGTCTTGCTTCTATTGCCGTGCCTCCTAGTGATCCTTTAGAACAATATTTGCTAGACCATGAAAATGATATGTTTATGAATGAAAGAAGGGAAATAGATGAAGTGTTCTTTAAACAGGGACCTATTCTGAAACACAACTTGCCTGTTGAAATTCTAGGGATCCTCCTCCACCCAAGGGTGACCCCGTTTTTTAGCTTAAACCTTTGCCTGATACTCTTAAATATGCTTATCTTGATGAAAAAAAGATATATCATGTTATTATTAGTGCTAACCTTTCAGAGAAGGAGGAAGAAAAAATATTGAAAACTCTAAAGAAGCACCGTGCTGCTATTGGATATACTCTCGATGATCTTAAGGGCATTAGTCCCACTCTATGTCAACATAAAATAAATTTGGAGAAAGATGCCAAACCAGTTATTGATCATCAACGATGTTTGAATCCTAAGATGAAAGAAGTGGTAAGAAAGGAAATACTAAAACTCCTTGAGGCTGGTATAATTTATCCCGTTGTTGATAGTCAGTGGGTAAGTCCTGTCCATTGTGTCCCTAAGAAGGGAGGTATTACTGTCGTTCCTAATGATAAAGATGAATTGATTCCGCAAAGATTACAGGTTATAGGATGGTAATTGATTTCCACAAATTAAATAAAGCTACTAAAAAGGATCATTACCCCTTACCTTTTATTGATCAAATGCTAGAAAGATTATCCAAACATACACATTTTTGCTTTCTAGATGGTTATTCTGGTTTCTCTCAAATACCTGTGTCAGCTGATGATCAAGCTAAGACCACTTTTACTTACCCTTTCGGTACTTTTGCTTATAGACGTATGCCTTTTGGTTTATGTAATGCACCTGCTACCTTTCAAAGATGCATGATGGCTATATTCTCTGACTTTTGTGAAAAGGTTTGTGAGGTTTTCATGGACGATTTCTCCATTTATGGATCCTCTTTTGATGATTGCTTGAGCAACCTTGATCGAGTTTTGCAGAGATGTGAAGAAACTAATCTTGTCTTGAATTGGGAGAAGTGCCACTTTATGGTTAATGAAGGTATTGTCTTGGGGCATAAAATTTCTGAAAGAGGCATTGAGGTTGATAATGCTAAAGTTGATGCTATTGAAAAGATGCCATGTCCCAAGGACATCAAAGGTATAAGAAGTTTCCTTGGTCATGCCGAGTTTTATAGGAGGTTCATTAAGGACTTCTCACAAATTTCTCGGCCTCTGACTAATTTATTACAAAAAGATATACCATTTGTCTTTGATGATGATTGTGTAGAAGCATTCGAAATACTTAAGAAAGCATTAATTTCTGCACCTATTGTTCAGCCACCTGATTGGAATTTACCTTTTGAAATTATGTGTGATGCTAGTGATTATGCTGTAGGTGCTGTTCTAGGGCAAAGAGTTGATAAGAAATTAAATGTCATTCAATATGCTAGTAAAACTCTAGACAATGCCCAGAGAAATTATGTTACTACTGAAAAAGAATTCTTAGCAGTTTTATTTGCTTGTGATAAGTTCAGACGTTATATTGTTGATTCTAAAGTAACTATTCACACTGATCATGCTGCTATTAAATACCTTATGGAAAAGAAAGATGCTAAACCTAGACTTATTAGATGGGTTCTCTTACTACCAGAATTTGATTTGCATATTATTGATAGAAAGGGAGCTGAGAACCCCGTTGCAGACAACTTGTCTAGGTTAGAAAATGTTCTTGATGGCCCACTACCTATTGATGATAGTTTTCCTGATGAACAATTAAATGTCATAAATGCTTCTCGTACTGCTCCATGGTATGCTGATTATGCTAATTACATTGTTGCTAAATTTATACCACCTAGTTTCACATACCAGCAAAAGAAAAAGTTTTTCTATGATTTGAGACATTACTTTTGGGATGACCCACATCTTTATAAAGAAGGAGTAGATGGTGTCATTAGACGTTGTGTACTTGAGCATGAACAGGAACAGATCCTACGCAAGTGTCACTCCGAGGCTTATGGAGGACACCACGCTGGAGACAGAACTGCACATAAGGTATTGCAATCCGGTTTTTATTGGCCTACTCTCTTCAAGGATGCTCGTAAGTTTGTCTTATCTTGTGATGAATGTCAAAGAATTGGTAATATTAGTAGACGTCAAGAAATGCCTATGAATTATTCACTTGTTATTGAACCATTTGATGTTTGGGGCTTTGATTATATGGGACCTTTTCCTGCCTCTAATGGATATACACATATTTTAGTTGCTGTTGATTACGGTACTAAGTGGGTAGAAGCTATTCCAACTAGTAGTGCTGATCATAACACTTCTATTAAGATGCTTAAAGAAGTTATTTTTCCAAGGTTTGGAGTCCCTAGATATTTAATGACTGATGGTGGTTCACATTTTATTCATGGTGCCTTTCGTAAAATGCTTGCCAAGTATGATGTTAATCATAGAATTGCATCTCCTTATCACCCACAGTCTAGTGGTCAAGTAGAATTGAGTAATAGAGAACTCAAATTAATTTTGCAAAAGACTATTAATAGATCTAGAAAGAATTGGTCCAAGAAACTTGATGATGTATTATGGGCCTATAGAACTGCATATAAAAACCATATGGTATGTCTCCGTATAAAATGGTTTATGGAAAAGCATGTCACTTACCTCTCTAACTAGAACATAAGCTATATTGGGCTATTAAAGAGCTCAATTATGATATCAAACTTGCCGGTGAGAAGAGGTTATTTGACATTAGCTCACTTGATGAATGGAGAACCCAAGCCTATGAGAATGCCAAATTGTTTAAAGAAAAAGTTAAAAGATGGCATGACAAAAGGATACAAAAGCGTGAGTTTAACGTAGGTGATTATGTATTATTATACAACTCTCGTTTAAGATTTTTTGCAGGAAAACTTCTCTCTAAATGGGCAGGTTCTTACGTTATCGAGGAGGTCTATCGTTCCGGTGCCATAAAAATCAACAACTTCGAAGGCACAAATCCGAAGGTGGTAAACGGTCAAAGAATCAAACATTATATCTCAGGTAATCCTATGAATGTTGAAACCAATGTTATTGAAACCGTAACCCCATAGGAATACATAAGGGACACTTTCCAGAACGTTTCAGACTCCAAAAAGGAATAGGTATGTGGTACGGTAAGTAAACCGACTCGAAAACAGTTCTAATGGCAATTTTTCTCCGTTTTGGAATATTTAGAAAAATAGAAAAATAAGAAGCAGTCCGGGAAGGACACGAGGGTGGAGGGCGCGCCCTACCCCCCTGGGCGCGCCCCTGCCTCGTGGGCACCCCGTGTGCTCCCCGGACTCCGTTTTCTTGCACGTTACGTATTTTGGTCGGTAAAAATTCATTATATAATCTCCCGAAGGTTTTGACTCCTGTATCACGCAATTATTCGCTGTTTTCGTTTCGAGCAGTTTCTGTAGCAGATTTGGAGCAAGATGTCATCTCAGGATTCCGATGGAGAGAGCTATGTCTCACACCTCATTGCTGACCCAAAGACCTATGGGGATTTATCTCCTTGTGGTCGAACTACGGATGAGGAGGAGGATGCTCATTTGATGAGGATCAATGATTCAAGTTCGGAGGAGGAGGATGTCCCTCTACCTCAACCTGCGGATATGCACGTGAAGTTCAAGAAATCTAGTCTCCCTAAGAGGGCTAAACTATCTAACAGTCGATCTATTCCTTCTCGTTTTCGACAGAAAAGCAAAGGAGATTTATGTGACAAGATCTTGAAGCTGGAATCGGAGGTCGATGATTTAAAGGAGGAGATTGCTCTCCTCAATTACAATATGAAGAAGTTGAAAGCGCAATTTACATCATCAACAACTCCATCATCACCACCTCCGAAGAAAGAGACATAATCACATGGGTATGGGCACTCCCCTTGGCAACTGCCAAGCTTGGGGGAGGTGCCCCGGTATCGTATCGTATCACCATCACATCTCTATCTTTACCGTTTTTCCTAGTTCGATCCTTTCAGTAATATCTTGATCTAGTAGAATAAAGTTTTAGTATGATCTAGTTTTCAGTTTTGCTTTATGATCCCTCTTTGTAATCGAGTTCGTAAGCTATATATAATAAAGATTAGTGTTGAGTCAAGGGCTTGATTATCTTGCTATGATCTTGAGGGAATTAAAGAAAAGGGAAAGAGTAAAAAGAAACAAAGAGATCATATTGATCTTATAGAGAGTAATGACTTCACATAGAAAGAGTGTGACGATTAAAAGTTGTTGAGAGTTGACAAACATAGCTTTGGTCATCGTTGCAATTAATAGGAAGTAATAAAGAAAGAGAGGTTTCACATATAAATATAATCTTGGACATCTTTTATGATTGTGAGCACTCATTAAAATATGACATGTTAAAGAGTTGACGTTGGACAAGGAAGACAACGTAATGGGTTATGTTTTCTTACATCTGAAATAAAGTATATTGTCATGGATAATCCAACATGTTGAGCTTGTCTTTCCCCCTCATACTAGCCAAATTCTTTGCACCAAGTAGAGATACTACTTGTGCTTCCAAATATCCTTAAACCCAGTTTTGCCATGAGAGTCCACCATATCTACCTATGGATTGAGTAAGATCCTTCAAGTAAGTTGTCATCGGTGCAAGCAATAAAAAATTGCTCTCTAAATATGTATGATTGATTAGTGTGGAGGAAAGAAGCTTTATACGATCTTGTGATGTGGAAGAAATAAAAGCGACGGACTGCATAATTAAGGTCTACATCACAAGTGGCAATATAAAGTGACGTTCTTTCACATTAAGATTTTGTGCATCCAACCCTAAAAGCGCATGGCAACCTCTGCTTCCCTCTGCGAAGGGCATATCTTTTACTTTTATCTTCTACCTTATGCAAGAGTCATGGTGATCTTCACCATTCCCTTTTACATTTTATCCTTTGTCAAGCACAGTGTGTTGGAAAGATCTTGATATATATATCTAATTGGATGTAAGTTAGCATGAGCTATTATTGTTGACATTACCCTTGAGGTAAAAGGTTGGGAGGCGAAACTATAAGCCCCTATCTTTCTCTGTGTCTGATTAAAACTCCGTAACCACAAGTATTGCGTGAGTGTTAGCAATTGTGAAGGACTAAATGATAGTTGAGTATGTGGACTTGGTGAAAAGCTCTGACATAGACTCTTTCTGATGTTATGATAAATTGCAATTGCTTCAATGACTGAGATTATAGTTTGTTAGTTCTGAATAAAGTTTCTGATTCACACTTAACATTGTGAATAGATTATCACTTGAGCAAAAGAAATCATATGACAATATCCACATATGTTGCTGTTATGAGAATAATCATGATGCCTTCATGTCCGTATTTTATTTTATCGACACCTCTATCTCTAAACATGTGGACATATTTATCGTTATCGGCTTCCGCTTGAGGGCAAGCGAGGTCTAAGCTTGGGGGAGTTGATACGTCCATTTTGCATCATGCTTTCATATTGATATTTATAGCATTATGGGCTGTTATTACACATTATGTCACTATACTTATGCCTATTCTATCTTATTTTACAAGGTTTACATGAAGAGGGAGAATGCCGGCATCTGGAATTCTGGGCTGGAAAAGGAGCAAATATTAGAGATCTATTCTGCACATCTCCAAAAGTCATGAAACTCCATGGAAGTTATTTTCAGAATATATAAAAAATATTGAGCGGAAGAAATACCAGAGGGGGGCCACCCACCAGGCACGAGGGTGGGGGGCGCGCTCTATCCCCCTGGGCGCGCCCCCTGCCTCGTGGGCTCCCTGGTGGCCCTCTGATACCCATCTTCTGCTATATGAAGTCTTTCGTCCGAAGAAAAATTAGAAGCAAGCTTTCGGGACGAGACTCCGCCGCCACGAGGCGGAACCTTGGTGGAACCAATCTAGGGCTCTGGCGGAGCTGTTCTGCCAGGGACACTTCCCTCCGGGAGGGGGAAATCATCGCCATCGTCATCACCAACGCTCCTCTCATCGGGAGCGGCCAATCTCCATCAACATCTTCACCAGCACCATCTCCTCTCAAACCCTAGTTCATCTCTTGTATCCAATTCTTGTCTCTAAGTCTAGGATTGGTACCTGTAGGTTGCTAGTAGTGTTGATTACTCCTTGTAGTTGATGCTAGTTGGTTTATTTGGTGGAAGATCATATGTTCAGATCCTTTATGCATATTAATACTCCTCTGATTATGAACATGAATATGCTTTGTGAGTAGTTACGTTTGTTCCTGAGGACATGGGAGAAGTCTTGCTATTAGTAGTCATGTGAATTTGGTATTCGTTCGATATTTTGATGAGATGTATGTTGTCTCTCCTCTAGTGGTGTTATGTGAACGTCGACTACATGACACTTCACCATTATTTGGGCCTAGAGGAAGGCATTGGGAAGTAATAAGTAGATGATGGGTTGCTAGAGTGACAGAAGCTTAAACCCTAGTTTATGTGTTGCTTCGTAAGGGGCTGATTTGGAACCATATGTTTCATGCTATGGTTAGGTTTACCTTAATACTTCTTTTGTAGTTGCGGATGCTTGCAATAGGGGTTAATCATAAGTGGGATGCTTGTCCAAGTAAGGACAACACCCAAGCACTGGTCCACCAACATATCAAATTATCAAAGTACCGAACGCGAATCATATGAACGTGATGAAAACTAGCTTGACGATAATTCCCATGTGTTCTCGGGAGCGCTTTTCTCTATATAAGAGTTTGTCCAGGCTTGTCCTTTGCTACAAAAAGGATTGGGCCACCTTGCTGCACTTTATTTACTTTTGTTTACTTGTTGCTCGTTACAAATTATCTTGTCACAAAACTATCTGTTACCTATAATTTCAGTGCTTGCAGAGAATACCTTGCTGAAAACCGCTTATCATTTCCTTCTGCTCCTCGTTGGGTTCGACACTCTTACTTATCGAAAGGACTACGATAGATCCCCTATACTTGTGGGTCATCAGCGTGTAACCCGTCGATCTATTGGGGGTGGTGTTGATGCTCCATAACACGGGCGGCAACTCCTCCACCAAACAACCCGGCGTCCTCTCTAAGGGAACCATAAGCCGGGGCTTGATGCCTCTCAAGATCTCTTGATTAGCCCTCTCAGCTTGACCGTTAGATTGGGGGTGAGCCACTGATGACACGTCAAGCCGGATATGCTCTCGCTGACAAAATTCTTTCATAACCCCCTTGGAGAGGTTAGTGCCATTGTCTGTTATAATGCTATGTGGAAAGCCAAAGCGGAAGATTACTTTTTTCATGAATTGAACCACCGTTGCTGCCTCACACTTACTGACTGGCTCTGCCTCTACCCACTTAGTGAACTTATCAACCGCCACCAAGAGGTGGGTCTTCTTGTCTTTGGACCTCTTGAAAGGCCCAACCATATCAAGCCCCCAAACTGCAAACGGCCAAGTAATTGGAATCATCCTCAATTCTTGAGCCGGTACATGGGCACGTCGTGATAATTTCTGACATCCATCACATTTACTGACCAAATCATCAGCATCAGCATGAGCCGTCAGCCAATAAAATCCATGACGAAAAGCCTTGGCCACGAGAGACTTTGAACCGGCATGATGACCACAGTCCCCTTCATGAATCTCACGTAGGACCGCACGACCCTCTTCTAGAGAAACACAACGTTGAAAAGACCCTGTAACACTGCAGTGATGTAGCTCTCCATTGACAATTGTCATTGACTTAGACCGCCGGGTTATCTGCCTGGCTAAGATTTCATCCTCAGGTAACTCGCCCTAGGTCATATAAGCCAAACAAGGGACTGTCCAATCAGGAATGGCATGAACAGCCGCCACCAACTGAGCTTCCGGGTCAGGAATAGCCAAATCCTCCTCCGTAGGTAACTTAACCGACGGGTTATGCAAGACATCAAGAAAGACATTGGGCGGCACCAGTTTACGTTGAGAACCCAACCGACTTAAGGCATCAGCCACTTCATTTTTCCTCCGATCAATATGCTCAACTTGATAACCTTTGAAGTGACCAGCAATAACATCCACTTCTCGTCGATAAGCCACCATGAGTGGATCCTTAGAATCCCACTTACCAGCGACTTGTTGAGCTACTAAATCGGAGTCACCAAAGCATCTCACCCGGCTTAAGTTCATCTCCTTAGCCATCCGAAGACCATGAAGTAAGGCCTCATACTCAGCTGCATTGTTAGTACAAGGAAACATCAACCGAAGAACATAACAAAATTTATCACCTCGAGGGGAAGCAAGCACAACTCCAGCCCCCGAGCCTTCCAATTGTCTGGACCCGTCAAAGTGAATTGTCCAGTACGTGTTATTTGGTTTATCTTCAGGCGCCTGCAACTCTGTCCGGTCATTGATAAAATCCATGAGTGCCTATGACTTGATGGTCGTGCGAGGCACATACTTCAGACCATGGGGTCCAAGCTCAATGGCCCACTTGGCAACTCGTCCTGTGGCTTCTCTACTTTGAATGATGTCCCCCAAAGGAGCAGAGCTGACCACAGTAATAGGATGTCCCTAGAAGTACTGCTTGAGCTTTCTGCTGGCCATGAACACCCCATATACCAGCTTCTACCAGTGCGGATACCTCTGCTTAGACTCAATAAGCACCTCACTGACATAGTAAACCAGTCTCTGAACCGGGTATTCTTTGCCTGCCTCCTTCCGTTCCACCACAATGGCTACGCTGACAGCCCGGGCATTAGCAGCCACATATAACAACAATGGCTCTTTATCAATAGCAGCAGCAAGAACGGGCGGCTCAGCCAGCTGTTTCTTCAAATCCTCAAACGCCTCATTAGCAGCATCACTCCAAACGAAATCATCTGTCTCCTTCATCATCTGATACAGAGGGATGGCCTTTTCTCCAAGGCGGCTTATAAACCGGCTCAAAGCTGCAATCCGACCCGCCAGACGCTGAACGTCATTGACACACGCCGGTTTAGCCAGGGAAGTAATGGCTTTGATCTTCTCCGGATTAGCTTCAATGCCCCTATTAGACACCAGAAAACCCAAAAGCTTGCCTGCTGGTACGCCAAAGACACATTTGGCCGGGTTAAGCATCATTTTGTAGACCCGGAGATTGTCAAGCGTCTCCTTCAAATCATCAATCAGGGTCTCCTTCTTTCTTGACTTCACCACAATGTCATCTACATAAGCATGAACATTGCGCCCAATCTGACTGTGAAGGCAATTTTGCACACATCGCTGATAAGTCGCCTGGGCACTCTTGAGCCCAAAAGGCATAGACACATAGCAGAAGGCTCCAAACGGAGTTATGAAAGCCGTCTTCTCCTGGTCCTTAACTGCCATCTTGATCTGATGATAACCAGAATAAGCATCCAGAAAACTCAAACGCTCACAACCCACCGTAGCATCAATAATCTGATCAATACGAGGGAGAGCAAAGGGATCAGCGGACAAGCCTTGTTCAAATCTGTGTAGTCCACACACATACGCCAAGTGCCGTTCTTCTTAAGTACCAGCACCGGGTTAGCTAACCACTCAGGGTGAAAAACCTCAACAATAAACCCTGCTGCCAAGAGCCGGGCTACCTCACCAATGGCCTTGCGCCTTTCTTCATTGAAACGATGAAGGAACTACCTGACCGGTTTAAACTTGGGATCAATATTGAGAGTGTGAACTTGGGATCAATATAGAGAGTGTGCTCAGCGAGTTCCCTTGGTACACCTGGCATGTCAGAAGGTTTCCATGCAAAGATGTCCCGGTTCTCACGGATGAACTCGATGAGCGCGCTTTCCTATTTCGGATCCAGGTTAGCACTGATGCTGAACTGCTTGGATGAATCGCCAGGAACGAAGTCAACTAGCTTAGTCTCATCAGCCGATTTAAATTTCAAGGCCGGATCATGCTCCGTGGTTGGCTTCTTCAAAGAAGTCATATCCGCCGGATCAACATTGTCCTTATAAAACTTCAACTCCTCTGTTGCACAAACTGACTCAGCATAAGCTGCATCACCCTCTTCACACTCCAAAGCTATCTTCCGGCTCCCATGTACTGTGATGGTCCCCTTGTGACCCGGCATCTTGAGTTGGAGATAAACATAACAGGGCCTGGCCATGAACCTTGCATAAGCAGGCCGCCCAAACATAGCATGATAAGGGCTCTTGATTTTTACCACTTCAAAGGTCAATGTCTCTGACCTGGAGTCATGATCATCTCCAAAAGCAACTTCCAGAGCTATCTTACCAACTGGGTACGCCGATTTACCAGGCACCACGCCGTGGAAAACAGTGTTCGAGGGTTTAAGATTTTTATCTGTCAACCCCATGCGACGGAAAGTTTCATAATAAAGGATATTGATGCTGCTCCCTCCATCCATGAGTATCTTGGTAAATTTATAACCTCCAACCTGAGGTGCGACCATCAGCGCCAGGTGACCCGAGTTATCAACCCAGGGCGGGTGATCTTCCCGACTCCACACAATGGGCTGTTCAGACTAGCGTAAGTAATGAGGAACTGCCGGTTCAACAACATTGACTGCCCTTTTGTGCAGCTTCTGATCGCGCTTACATAAGCTAGTGGTGAAGACATGATACTGCCCACTATTCAACTGCTTCGGGTTGCTCTGATAACCTGACTGTTGTTGCTGTTGACTCCCCTGATTATTCTGCTGATTGTAACCACCTTGGTTGCCATGACTACCTTGATTGCCTTGAATTCCTGAGCCAAAACCGCTTCCGCCGTAACCCGGCCCATGAAAGTCGGGACCTGAACCGCCACTCGGCCCATGACCATCTTGGAAAAGATTTGAATTTTTGAACTCCTTCATGATAAAGCAATCCTTCCAGAGGTGCGTAGACGGCCTTTCTCGCGTCCCGTGTCTTGGGCAAGGCTGGTTTAACAGTTGCTCAAGATTGATACCTGATCCTCCATTCTGCGGGGGCGGTTTACCCTTACGACGCTGACGATTATTCTGCGTGCTGGTGTTAGCCACAAAATCCAAACTGTTGTCAGCTTTGCGCTTACCATTGTTTCCATGGCCCGCCGGGTTATGCTGCTGCCCTCTGGTGCTGCTGCTCTTCTTTCCCTTTCCCGGCTTCTCCTCATCAGACTCGGGGTCCTTGGTACCATCAGAGTCAGCATATTTAACCAGAGCCGCCATGAGTGTCCCCATGTCATTGCAGTGACGCTTGAACCGCCCTAACTTCAGCTTCAGAGGTGCGAACCGGCAATTGCCTTCCAATGTTATGACTGCCGAATCTGCATTGATGCGATCCGACGAATGCAGGATCGTTGAAACCCAGTGCACCCAATGGGTCGTTGACTCTCCTTCCTCCTAGACACAGGCATCTAGGTCCACAATTGACATGGGTTGCTTGCACGTGTCTTTAGAATTCTAGACAAACTGGGCCTTTAACTCGACCCATGACCCAACGGAGTTAGCTGGCAAACTTTTCAACCAAGTACGAGCTGTTCCCTCCAACATCATGGTGAAGTATATAGCACATGCAGCATAGTCAACGTCCAGCATCTCCATCGCCATTTCATAACTCTCAATCCACGTTTCAGGGGGTAAGTCGGCAGTGTAATTGGGCACCTTACGGGGACCTTTGAAATCCTTGGGCAGCCACACATTACGTAGAGCCGGGGTGAGACATGGCACTGATACGTCTCCAACGTATCTATAATTTTTTATTGCTTCATGCTATATTATTTTCTGTTTTGGATGATTAATGGGCTTTGTTATACATTTTTATATTATTTTTGGGACTAACCTATTAACCGGAGGCCCAGCCCAAATTGTTGTTTTTTTTGCCTATTTCAGAGTTTCGCAAAAAAGAATATCAAACGGAGTCCAAACGGAATGAAACCTTCGGGAACGTGATTTTCGGAACAAACGTGATCCAGAGGACTTGGAGTCTACGTCAAGAAATCAACCAGGAGAGCATGAGGCAGTGGGCGTGCCTACCGCCTTGGGCGCGCCCTCCACCCTCGTGGGGCCCACGTTGCTCCACCGACGTACTTCCTCCTCCTATATATACCTACGTACCCCCAAACCAACAGAAGCATCCACGAAAACCTAATTCCACCGCCGCAACCTTCTGTACCCGTGAGATCCCATCTAGGGCCTTTTCCCGCGTCCTGCCGGAGGAGGCATTGATCACGGAGGGCTTCTACATCAACACTATAGCCTCTCCGATGATGTGTGACTAGTTTACCTCAGACCTTCGGGTCCATAGTTATTAGCTAGATGGCTCCTTCTCTCTCTTTGGATCTCAATACAAAGTTCTTCACGCTTCTCGTGGAGATCAATTCGATGTAATCTTATTTTGCGGTGTGTTTGTTGAGACCGATGAATTGTGGTTTATGATCAAGTTTATCTATGAACAATATTTGAATCTTCTCTGAATTCTTTTATGTATGATTGGTTATCTTTGCAAGTCTCTTCGAATTATCAGTTTGGTTTGCCCTACTAGATTGATCTTTCTTGCAATGGGAGAAGTGCTTAGCTTTGGGTTCAATCTTGCGGTGTCCTTTCCCAGTGACAGCAGGGGCAGCAAGGCACGTATTGTATTGTTGCCATCGAGGATAACAAGATGGGGTTTATATCATATTGCATGAGTTTATCCCTCTACATCATGTCATCTTACTTAAAGCATTACTCTGTTCTTTTGAACTTAATACTCTAGATGCATGCTGAATAGCAGTCGATGTGTGGAGTAATAGTAGTAGATGCAGGCAGGAGTCGGCCTACTTGCCACGGACGTGATGCCTATATACATGATCATACCTAGATATTCTCATAACTATGCTCAATTCTATCAATTGCTCAACAGTAATTTGTTCACCCACCATAATACTTATGCTCTCGAGAGAAGCCACTAGTGAAACCTATGGCCCCCGGGTCTATTTTCCATCATATTAATCTTCCAACACTTAGCTATTTTTATTGCCTTTTATTTTACTTTGCATCTTTATTATAAAAATACCAAAAATATTATCTTATCATATCTATCAGATCTCACTTTCGTAAGTGACCGTGAAGGGATTGACAACCCCTTTTATTGCATTGGTTGCGAGATTTTTATTTGTTTGTGTAGGTGCGAGGGACTTGAGCGTGGCCTCCTACTGGATTGATACCTTGGTTCTCAAAAACTGAGGGAAATACTTACGCTGTTTTACTGCATCACCCTTTCCTCTTCAAGGGAAAACCAACGCAGTGCTCAAGAGGTAGCAAGAAGGATTTCTAGCGCCGTTGCCGGCGAGTCTACGCAAAAGTAAACATACCAAGTACCCATCACAAACTCTTATTTCCCGCATTACATTATTTGCCGTTTGCCTCTCGTTTTCCTCTCCCCCACTTCACCCTTGCCGTTTTATTCGGCCTCTCTTCTTCCGTTTGCCTCTTTCTCGCTCGCTTCTTGTCTGCTTGTGTGTTGGATCGCTTGCTTGTCACGATGGCTCAAGATAATAACAAATTGTGTGACTTTACCAATACCAACAACAATGATTTTCTTAGCACTCCGATTGCTCCTCTTACCGATACTGAATCTTGTGAAATTAATGTTGCTTTGTTGAATCTTGTCATGAAAGATCAATTTGCCGGCCTTCCTAGTGAAGATGCCGCTACCAATCTAAATAGCTTCGTTGATTTGTGTGATATGCAAAGGAAGAAAGATATGGACAATGATATTGTTAAATTGAAGCTATTTCCTTTTTCGCTTAGAGATCGTGCTAAAGCTTGGTTTTCGTCTTTGTCTAAAAATAGTATGGATTCTTGGAATAAGTGCAAAGATGCTTTTATCTCTAAGTATTTTCCTCCCGCTAAGATCATCTCTCTTAGAAACGATATTATGAATTTTAAGCAACTTGATCATGAACATGTTGCACAAGCCTGGGAGAGGATGAAATTAATGATACGTAATTGCCCTACACATGGTTTGAATTTGTGGATGATTATACAAATTTTTTATGCCGGATTGAATTTTGCTTCTAGAAATCTTTTAGATTCGGCCGCGGGAGGCACTTTTATGGAAATCACTTTAGGAGAAGCTACTAAACTCCTAGATAATATTATGGTTAATTATTCTCAATGGCACACTGAAAGATCTACTAGTAAAAAGGTGCATGCGATAGAAGAAATTAATGTTTTGAGTGGAAAGATGGATGAACTTATGAAATTATTTGCTAATAAAAGTGTTTATTCTGATCCTAATGATATGCCTTTGTCTACTTTGATTGAAAATAATAATGAATCTATGGATGTGAATTTTGTTGGTAGGAATAATTTTGGTAACAACGCGTATAGAGGAAACTTTAATCCTAGGCCATATCCTAGTAATTCCTCTAATAATTATGGTAATTCCTACAACAACTCTTATGGAAATTTTAATAATATGCCCTCTGAATTTGAAACTAGTGTTAAAGAATTTATGAATTCGCAAAAGAGTTCCAATGCTTTGCTTGAAGAAAAGTTGCCTAAGATTGATGAATTGGCTAGGAACGTTGATAGAATTTCTCTTGATGTTGATTCCTTGAAACTTAGATCTATCCCACCTAAGCATGATATCAATGAGTCTCTCAAAGCCATGAGAATTTCCATTGATGAGTGCAAAGAAAGAACCGCTAGGATGCGTGCTAAGAAAGATTGCTTTGTGAAAGTGTGTTCTTCTAATTTTTATGAGAATAAAGATGAAGATCTAATAGTTATTGATGTGTATCCTATTAAATCTTTGTTTTCCAATATGAATCTTGATAATGATGGGACTGATTATGAGCCACCTTTACCTAGAAGGCGTTCCAAAAATTCGGAATTTTTAGATCTTGATGCAAAAATTGGTAAAAGTGGGATTGAAGAGATCAAAACTCTAGATATTAATGAACCCACTATTTTGGATTTCAAGGAATTTAATTATGATATTGCTCTCTGATAGATTGTATTTCCTTGTTGCAATCCATGCTAAATTCTCCACATGCTTATAGTCAACATAAAGCTTTTACTAAACATATCGTTGATGCTTTGATGCAATCTTATGAAGAAAAACTTGAGTTGGAAGTTTCTATCCCTAGAAAACTTTATGATGAGTGGGAACCTACTATTAAAATTAAAATTAAAGATCATGAATGCTATGCTTTGTGTGATTTGGGTGCTAGTGTTTCCACGATTCCAAAAACTTTGTGTGATTTGCTAGGATTCCGTGAATTTGATGATTGCTCTTTAAACTTGCACCTTGCGGATTCCACTATTAAGAAACCCATGGGAAGAATTAATGATGTTCTTATTATTGCAAATAGGAACTATGTGCCCATATTATTCTTGGTAGACCTTTCCTTAGAACGATTGGTGCAATTATTGATATGAAGGAAAGGAATATTAGATTCCAATTTCCGTTAAGGAAAGGCATGGAACACTTCCCTAGAAAGAAGATTAAATTACCTTATGAATCTATTATGAGAGCCACTTATGGATTGCCTTCCAAAGATGGCAATACCTAGATCTATCCTTGCTTTTATACCTAGCTAGGGGCGTAAAACGATAGCGCTTGTTGGGAGGCAACCCAATTTTATTTTTAGTTTTTTTGCTTTTTGCTTCTGCTTAGGAATAAATATTTGATCTAGCCTCTGGTTAGATTTGTTTTTATGTTTTAATTAGTGTTTGTGCCAAGTTAAACCTATAGGATCTTCTTGGATGATAGTTGTTTGATCTTGCTGAAAATTCCAGAAACTTTCTGTTCACGAAAACAATTGTTAAAAATTACCAGAACGTGATATAATATTTATTCCAATTGCAGAAGATCAATAAACAAATTATTTAGGTCTTCCTATTTTGGCTGAATTTTTAGAGTTCCAGAAGTTTGCGTTAGTTACAGATTACTACAGACTGTTCTGTTTTTGACAGATTCTGTTTTTCGTGTGTTGTTTGCTTATTTTGATGAATCTATGGCTAATAAGATAGTTTATAAACCATAGAGAAGTTGTAATACAGTAGGTTTAACACCAATATAAATAAAGAATGAGTTCATTACAGTACCTTGAAGTGGTGTTTTGTTTTCTTTCGCTAACGGAGCTCACGAGATTTTCTGTTAAGTTTTGTGTTGTGAAGTTTTCAAGTTTTGGGTAAAAGATTTGATGGATTATGGAACAAGGAGTGGAAATACCCTAAGCTTGGGGATGCCCATGGTACCCCAAGATAATCTAACGACACCAAAAGGCCAAAGCTTGGGGATGCCCCGGAAGGCATCCCCTCTTTCGTCTACTTCCATCGGTAACTTTACTTGGAGCTATATTTTTATTCACCACATGATATGTGTTTTGCTTGGAGCGTCTTGTATAATTTGAGTCTTTGATTTTTTGTTTACCACAATCATCTTTGCTGTACACACCTTTTGAGAGAGACACACATGATTCGGAATTTATTAGAGTACTCTATGTGCTTCACTTATATCTTTTGAGCTATATAGTTTTTGCTCTAGTACTTCACTTATATCTTTTAGAGCACGGCGGTGGTTTTGTTTTATAGAAACTATTGTTCTCTCATGATTCACTTATATTATTTTGAGAGTCTTAAACAGCATGGTAATTTGCTTAAATTGGGAAATTAATCCTAATATGTTAGGTATTCAAGACTAGTAAAAAACTTTCTTATGAGTGTGTTGAATACTAAGAGAAGTTTGATGCTTGATGATTGTTTTGAGATATGGAGGTAGTGATATTAAAGTTGTGCTAGTTGAGTAGTTCTGGAATTGAGAAATACTTGTGTTGGAGTTTCCAAGTCCCGTAGCATGCACGTATGGTAAACGTTATGTAACAAATTTGAAACATGAGGTGTTCTTTGATTGTCTTCCTTATGAGTGGCGGTCGGGGACGAGCGATGGTCTTTTCCTACCAATCTATCCCCCTAGGAGCATGCGCGTAGTGCTTGATTTTTGATGACTTGTAGATTTTTGCAATAAGTATGTGAGTTCTTTATGACTAATGTTGAGTCCATGGATTATACACACTCTTACCCTTCCATCATTGGTAGCCTCTTCGGTACCGTGCATTGCCCTTTCTCACATTGAGAGTTGGTGCAAACTTCGCCGGTGCATCCAAACCCCGTGATATGATACGCTGTGTCACACATAAACCTCCTTATATCTTCCTCACAACAGCCACCATACATACCTATTATGGCATTTCCATAGCCATTCCGAGATATATTGGCATGCAACTTTCCACCGTTCCGTTTATCATGACATGTTCATCATTGTCATGTTGCTTTGCATGATCATGTAGTTAACATCGTATTTGTGGCAAAGCCACCGTTCATAATTTTTCATACATGTCACTCTTGATTCATTGCCTATCCCGGTATACCGCCGGAGGCATTCATATAGAGTCATACTTTGTTCTAGTATTCAGTTGTAATCATTGAGTTGTAAATAAATAGAAGTGTGATGATCATCATTCATAGAGCATTGTCCCCCCAAAAAAAGAGAGAGAAAGGCCAAATAAAAAAAGGAGGGCCAAAAAAAGAGAAAATAAAAAGGGACAATGCTACTATCCTTTTTTTCCACACTTGTGCTTCAAAGTAGCACCATGATCTTCATGATAGAGAGTCTCTTGTTTTGTCACTTTCATATACTAGTGGGAATTTTTCATTATAGAACTTGGCTTGTATATTCCAACAATGGGCTTCCTCAAATGCCCTAGGTCTTCGTGAGCAAGCAAGTTGGATGCACACCCACTTGGTTTCTTTTGTTGAGCTTTCATGCATTTATAGCTCTAGTGCATCTGTTGCATGGAAATCCCTACTCCTCGCATTAACATCAATCGATGGGCATCTCCATAGCCCGTTGATTAGCCGCGTTGATGTGAGACTTTCTCCTTTTTTTTGTCTTCTCCACATAACCCCCATCATTATATTCTATTCCACCCATGGTGCTATATCCATGGCTCAAGCTCATGTATTGCGTGAAGGTTGAAAAAGTTTGAGATTACTAAAGTATGAAACAATTGCTTGGCTTGTCATCGGGGTTGTGCATGATGAGAGCATTCTTGTGGGACGAAAATGGAGCATGACTAAACTATATGATTTTGTAGGGATGAACTTTCTTTGGCCATGGTATTTTGAGAAGACATAATTGCTTAGTTAGTATGCTTGAAGTATTATTACTTTTATGTCAATATTAAACTTTTATCTTGAATCTTTCGGATCTGAATATTCATACCACAATTAAGAGGGTTACATTAAAAAATTATGCCAAGTAGCATTCCGCATCAAAAATTCTGTTTTTATCATTTACCTACTCGAGGACGAGCAGGAATTAAGCTTGGGGATGCTTTATACGTCTCCAACGTATCTGTAATTTTTTATTGCTTCATGCTATATTATATTCTGTTTTGGATGATTAATGGGCTTTGTTATACACTTTTATATTATTTTTGGGACTAACCTATTAACCGGAGGCCCAGCCCAAATTGCTGTTTTTTTGCCTATTTCAGAGTTTCGTAGAAAAAGAATATCAAACGGAGTCCAAATGGAATGAAACCTTCGGGAACGTGATTTTCGAAACAAACGTGATCCAGAGGACTTGGAGTCTACGTCAAGAAATCAACCAGGAGAGCACGAGGCAGGGGGGCGCGCCTATCCCCCTGGGCGCGCCTCCACCCTCGTGGGGCCCATGTTGCTCCACCGACGTAGTTCTTCCTTCTATATATACCTACGTACCCCCAAACCAACAGAAGCATCCACGAAAACCTAATTCCACCGCCGCAACCTTCTGTACCCTTGAGATCCCACCTTGGGGCCTTTTCCGGCGTCCTGCCGGAGGGGGCATTGATCACGGAGGGCTTCTACATCAACACCATAGCCTCTCCGATGATGTGTGAGTAGTTTACCTCAGACCTTCGGGTCCATAGTTATTAGCTAGATGGCTTCTTCTCTCTCTCTTTGGATCTCAATACAAAGTTCTCCACGATTCTCGTGGAGATCTATTCGATGTAATCTTCTTTTGCGGTGTGTTTGTTGAGATCGATGAATTGTGGGTTTATGATCAAGTTTATCTATGAACAATATTTGAATCTTCTCTGAATTCTTTTATGTATGATTGGTTATCTTTTCAAGTCTCTTCGAATTATCAGTTTGGTTTGGCCTACTAGATTGATCTTTCTTGCAATGGGAGAAGTGCTTAGCTTTGGGTTCAATCTTGCGGTGTACTTTCCCAGTGACAGCAGGGGCAGCAAGGCACGTATTGTATTGTTGCCATCATGGATAACAAGATGGGGTTTATATCATATTGCATGAGTTTATCCCTCTACATCATGTCATCTTACTTAAAGCATTACTCTGTTCTTTTGAACTTAATACTCTAGATGCATGCTGGATAGCGGTCGATGTGTGGAGTAATAGTAGTAGATGCAGGCAGGAGTCGGTCTACGTGATGCCTATATACATGATCATACCCAGATATTCTCATAACTATGCTCAATTCTATCAATTGCTCAACAGTAATTTGTTCACCCACCGTAATACTTATGCTCTCGAGAGAAGCCACTAGTGAAACCTATGGCCCCCGGGTCTATTTTCCATCATATTAATCTTCCAACACTTAGCTATTTTTATTGCCTTTTATTTTACTTTGCATCTTTATTATAAAAATACCCAATGAACTGAAGGTGACAACTGGCCCCACCGAAGTTGTCGGACGAACCGGAGTAGGTTGACGGGCCGCGTACTGCGCCGCTAACTCGGCTTCTCGACGTGCTCTACCCTGATCCACTACATTCTGAGCATCAACACCCCCACCTACCAGGTTATTTCCACGTGGTGGGTTACAGTTCCACACGCTGCTTGACACAGCCGGTTCATCTATGTGCCTGTTATAACTCCGGCTTGGGCGAGGGGTGGAATGAATCCTCTCACGGTTGTAAGAATAAGCTTGTTGCTGAACCAAAGCTATCTGAAGGAGCTCTCTAGCCCTCCGCATCTCGACCGCTGTTGGAGATTCACCGTCAACTGGGAGAGCCGCCAGCCGTGACGCCGCAGCGACTATGTTATCCAAAGGATTAGAATAATGACCCGGCGGTGTTGGCATGTGTTGAGATGTGATGTTATTCTGACGAGGCGGACCCATGGTGCGCGGCTGAACCGGAGCTCCCGTCCCAGGCGCTTCCGACCGGTTTACCACTGGCTGGTTACTGGTTCCTGCTCCGGGCGTGTTAAAGAGATTTCTTGCCTCATAAACCGGAGGCAGGGTGAGACCGGTACCTTCTCCTCATGACGTCATTTGAAGCGTTCTGATCCAACATAAGTCAGTAAGACTCTGACTGAATCCACTGCGCCTGCGCATCCAACTCGGCCCGCTCTGCAGCCATCCTGGTGTCCTCAGCTGCCAGGTCTTCCTTGGCTTGAGCTATCTGATCTCTCACCTTCGCGACCTCCGCGTTATGTTGATCTCGATTCGCCAGGTTAACCTCCGCCGCTAGCAGCGTGGCCAAAGTGTCAAATAAGTCGGACAAAATCTGAGCCAGTGGTCGCACGGGGCCTCCTGCCCCGGCCGCCGTCGCTGCTGCTGACCCGGAGATCATCGCTGCCGCAGTCAAAGAGTGCTGCACCGGCTGTGTACCGGCCATGAAGATCGCAACCCGGCTCGGCGGATCAAAGGGGTCCGGAATACTGTCACCATCGGAACAGCCCCCGAGCCGGCCATCTTGCAGTTGGTACAGTGACTCGGTCTCGCCGGTGGATGACTCGCCATCGGAGTAAACGACGGTCCCATCACTAGATGCTGGTCTATCCTCAGATTCCGCTCCGTGGATAACTCCCACGAAGGCACGCTTCATGGTAGGCTGAACCCGGGCGGGTCTCGCACGCTGAGCCGTCTCGATGATGTCGGTGCTGATGTTCGGCTTAGGGCCCGGTTCGCCGATCTTGCCGATGAAGACGTGGATTCCGCTGAAGGGGACCCGGTACCCGTACTCGATTGAGCCGGCCTCGGGGCCCCAGCCTGCGTCGTCGATGTAGAGTTTGCCGCGACGACTCTTGGTCATCCGGCCTACAGCGTATCCCTTGATCCCTTCGAAGCTGCCCTTTAAGAACTCGAAACCACCGTGCGCCAGCCCACGGTGGGCGCCAACTGTCGTGGTTTTGTCACGGCAGATGTCCTAGTGAAAGGACTTAAACATGGAGCCATTGCGACGTAGTTAGCTTAAAGGGGTTAAAGCGGGACAAAGGACACAAGGAGTTTATACTGGTTCGGCCCCTTGCGGTGAAGGTAAAGGCCTAATCCAGTTGAGGTGGTATTGCTAGGGTTTCGATGACCAGGGAGCGAATACGCTTTGCCTAACTCTCGAGTTTGTTGTTTCTTGTCCCTAAACCGCCGCCGGGTCGTCCCTTTATATACACAGGTTGACGCCCGGCGGTTCACAGAATCCGGCCGGCTCATAAACGTGTCCGGCTCGGTTTCTACTCTTTCCTATCTTACAACACAAGTCATACATCTTATGGTGGTTTACATCTTTGGGCCTTAACCCGCCTTTGGGCTTTGGGCCTTGTTACCAAGTCCCCTCCGTAAAGCGCCATCTCCCATGTCTTCAGAGGCTTCAAATACGGGTAAATCACTATGAGTATAACCCGGCCCCTCCTGGGCGGTTTATACTCAACAGTTATATCCCCAACATTAGGCCTCAGGTTGATTTGAACTTGTTCACATCAATCTTCAACACTTATAAAAATCCCTCCTTTGTTACTTTCACAAAACTTGTAACTCGCCATGACGTCATATTGGCTAGTCGGATTCGGATTGGGCGGAGACAAAGTGGAGAGGAATTCAACTTCCGCGGGTTGCCAATTTCTTCGTAGGTTGTCGTGGTTTTGTCACGGCAGATGTCCTAGTGAAAGGACTTAAACATGGAGCCATTGCGACGTAGTTAGCTTAAAGGGGTTAAAGCGGGACAAAGGACACAGGGAGTTTATATTGGTTCGGCCCCTTGCAGTGAAGGTAAAGGCCTAATCCAGTTGAGGTGGTATTGCTAGGGTTTCGATGACCAGGGAGCGAATACGCTTTGCCTAGCTCTCGAGTTTGTTGTTTCTTGTCCCTAAACCGCCGTCGAGTCGTCCCTTTATATACACAGGTTGACGCCCGGCGGTTCACAGAATCCGGCCGGCTCATAAACGTGTCCGGCTCGCTTTCTACTCTTTCCTATCTTACAACACAAGTCATACATCTTATGGCGGTTTACATCTTTGGGCCTTAACCCGCCTTTGGGATTTGGGCCTTGTTACCAAATCCCCTCCGTAAAGCGCCATCTCCCATGTCTTCAGAGGC
The DNA here is from genome assembly GCF_018294505.1 of Triticum aestivum. Classification (NCBI taxonomy): domain Eukaryota; kingdom Viridiplantae; phylum Streptophyta; class Magnoliopsida; order Poales; family Poaceae; genus Triticum; species Triticum aestivum. The sequence goes on from NC_057814.1 coordinate 84,033,193, forward strand.
TTCAAATACTGGTAAATCACTATGAGTATAACCCGGCCCCTCCTGGGCAGTTTATACTCAATAGTTATATCCCCAACATAGGTCCTTGGTGAGTTGGTGTTACATAGGTCCTTGGTGAGTTGGTGTTACATAGGTCCTTGGTGACTTGGTGTTACAAGAAGCAAAAATGTGTGTCTCTCTCCATCATCGAATCCGAGTACATCGCCGCCGCAAGTTGTTGTGCCCAATTGCTATGGATGAGGCAAACTTTAAAGGATTTCGCTGTCATTTGTGACCAAGTGCCTCTTTTATGTGACAATAAAAGTGCAATCAAGATCACCTAGAATCCCTTGCAACATACCAAGACAAAGCATATTGAGATTCCTCACCACTTTTATTCGAGATACGTGAACCATGGAGATACTAAGCTATCTTATGTAGGCGCCGGGAAGCAACTAGCGGATATTTCCACGAAGCCTCTAGATGAAGGAATATTCTGAGAGTTACGACATGAGCTAAATATCATTGATTCCGGTAATGTGGTCTAAGATTGTGCACACCTTCCCATGTCTCAATATTTATATTGTTTAGGTGTAGGAATGGACATAGGGGGTGTTGTTCAATCCATGAACTCACATTCTTCTTATTATGCGCAAATAGAAAAATCATCCACTATAGTCACTTTGTGTCAAAATGTGCTTCAATGAAGAATATTGGTTATTGAGCTCAAGATATATCTTTGTTGCACCAAGCCAAACACTCAAACACGATGGCTTCGGCCACCGACCCTTTTGGGGAGTTGGTTTTATTTGGTCTTCATTTGGAATATTAGGCTTTAATCATCTGTATGCTATCATTGTAAAAACACTTAAAATTTGGTTTCCACCTTTGCATCTTGCAATTTTTAGTGCATATTACGGTATCTTTTTTATGACAATGTCTCCATCTCAAGCCATACTCATCTTACCCATCTTACTATTCTTGGTGCACAGGTTCCTTGTTCAAAAAATTAATCTAGAATTTTTTTGTTGGTGGCAAGCGGTACTATACCGCTGGGATGTGCGGTACTACCGAACCCCCTATTAGGAGTACCAAGGGTGGTACTACCGCGAGGAATAAGCAGTACTGCCGGACCTCGTGGGTCAATAGTATGAACTGAAGCTCTAGTTTATACCAGGAGTGGTACTACCGCTTACACAAGTGGTAGTACCGGTCTGCAAGATCTGGTTTATATATATGGGGCGGGGCAAAGGGGTATCTCCCCCCCCCCCTTACTTCCCCATGCCCTCAGCATAAACTTCTCGTCCCTCCGGCACACGAACTGCACCGGGGAGACCTCCCTCGCCCCGGCTCCATCGCTCCTTCACCGGATCGGCTCCATGGGATCACTCCCGTCCTCGATGTCCTCCCTGGTTTTCGGTATTGCCCTGTTCCATTCTCTCTGGGTTTCTATCTTAGAACCCTAAGATTTCTAGGGCAATGCAAGTGGGATTCAATTTTTTTGGGCAAACTATGTGGAGGAGGTCATTCTTACATGTAGTATTCATTGGATTAGAAGCCCCAGTGATGTATAGGTGACTTTTGATTCAGGTAGTTATAGTGCTCACCCTAGATTTCAAAGTGCCCGCTGTATAGGCAAGCGGTACGTACTACCAGTCTCAGGACCAGTACTACCACTCTGGCACAACGGTACTACCGGACATAGGAGTGGTAATACCGCTGTCTGAAGAATCTGTCACCTTTTGCATTTACTTCGTGGATTTCATGGACTTGTGCACTTACTTTCCTATGCTATTTCCTCTATGATATTCACGTGTGATGGTTCTCATGGGATCATTTTCTACTTTCATATAATATATATAGGATTATTTAATATAATTATATTATATGGAGCTAAAAACGAGCGAGCAAGTGTTGGCTTGAGATCCGCTCATTTCTCGACCGAGCTACATAAAGTGCTCATACTCAGCTCATTTTTTTTATCCAAAAGACGAGTCGATGTCAAGCATCTCATGAGCCTCGAGATTTTCCCGCAGCCTTAACAATGCGCGAGCTGTGCAACTTCTCATTCACCAGCTTTTCATGCTGAAACCAAAAGAGACTTAAGTTAAAACACATGAGGATATGTGCTATTGCTAGCCTAGCAGATGTATCCAGCATTTTTCGTACATCGCAAGATAGGTTAAATGAATCTAAAAAATATCCTCCGTATAGGCTAACAATAGCAAACAAACAATATCAAAGCCACATCATCAGCACCACACCTAAACAAACCATCAAATGATGATATCGAAGCCGGGTGGAAGTCCTGAAGAAAGGAGAAGTGACGGATTCATAAGCAAAGAGGTTGATCTTGAAGAACCTTTAGGAGGTTTATTAGCAAGGAAAGAGTGCTAACTTTTTTGCAGTGAAGAAGCTTGATGAAAAGAAAGGCACTTTTGATGTATGGTGCCCACAAAAAGGTTGAAAATCTTTTCCCAGTTGTACCATGATCATATGCACAAACAACTAGTTAGATAGAAATTAGAATTTCTATTCAAAGAAAAGAGACGTGGAAAATGGCTAGTAAAGTTGCGTTAATGACCATCACTAACACCTGAACACATTATTTTGTGCTAACCAAACTACAACAGGCAAAGCAGATGCAAAGGTTGTATCATGATTATAAAAAATAAGGTTAACCCATATAATTGGGATAGACATAAGTATGATTATACAAACATACTTAGAACGTATGCAACATCTGCGAGTTAATTGCACAAAACTATCACATTTGAGATTAGATTTGCACAAAACCACCTAGTCGCTAATTTTCTTCAAAAGTCACCGCGTTTTCAATAATTCTTTTGCAGAAAACACTGATCAAAGAATTTGGCCCATTTGAGCACTTTGCTGACAGGTGGGGCCGATTGTAAGGAGCTGACTTGGCAAAAAAAATCGCCACATGCGTGCGTTGAATAGTCTCCACTCATTAGGGCTTACCCGTCAGCATGCACACACTTCTCTCTTCCTTGTACTCCCTCCGATCCTAAATGTAAGTCTTTGTAGAGATTTCACTAAATGGACTACTTACGGAGCAAAATGAATGAATCTAAACTTAAAATGCATCTATATACATCCGTATGTGGTTTATAATGGAATCTCTACAAAGACTTATATTTAGGAACGGAGGGAGTAGACATTATGCCGAGCACCTTGTCTGCACACGCTCGGCCGGACCGACGGCCCGTAGACACGGCGGTGCAGCTCTGCGGCTCGGCGGCGGCGGGCGCAGATGGCCTCGACGCACTGGATCCGGCCGGGAGCACACTATTATGACATGATATATTTAACTTCAACAGTAGTAAATGCATTAGAAGGAAAGTGAACTGTTGAATGGGAGACTGAATTTGACTAAAAAATTGCAGCACAAGAAAGCTTACTAACTGGAGAACGCATGCCGAAGAGAATTTTAGCCTATGCTCCGTGGAGAGCATGACAGATGAACTTCCTACAATGAACTAAATTATTTTGATTGAGCGAAGAAAAGAATAGAATGACTTATATTGCTAGAAGAATATACACATCTGACCTCTGTGCATCCTTTATTATGTCCATCCGATTAACACACGCAAATCCTGGAAAGCAGACGAAGCTGCTATTGCACATAACCAAAAGAACAAGATTAGATGCTGATACCAGATGCATCGTCTAAGCGGGACGCAGATGGCAACACTAAAGAAGTTAAGCACCATGTCACAGGCACTGCAACCGTTCTGGCAGATCAACAATCTCATATTGCTAAAACAAGACAACAAAAGAAAAAGAAGGCACCTTCTGTACAAAACCTGAAAGCAATGTAATGTGCAGAAACTAGTTTTCATGTAGATGTACTGTTGTTGGATAAAACCTGAATGTTGTTCATACGTTGCAAACTCCGTGGCCAACACCCAAAACAGCACAACTGAAAACACGATCACCAGCTCACAGCAAGAATCCGCTACATTTTTTATTTGTACGAAATGCATATAGTCTAAAAGAAATACATGACCACCGGCCCACTGGAAGAACCAACTGCATTTTCCATTTATATGAAATGCATAATGTAAAAAAAAATACATGATCATCATCACACTGCAATAACCACTGCATTTTCCATTTATGTGAAGTACATCATCCAAAATGAATGGTGATCGTCGATTCATTTGCAGAACCCATAGTGGAATGCTTCATCCCGGAAGCAATAGCAACCACATCACAGAGATGAATGTCAGAAGAGCGACAGTGCAACGATTACTACAACCAGAATCGCTATGAAATTATTCACCCATTGGACACAACGCTTTCAGCAGGTCAGAATCATAGAACCGCGATGCCAAAATAGACAGGTTCCCCCTGTCCTGAGAGCGGAGCAAGTTTAGCTAGCAAAAGAAACACAAGAGCTGATTATTTTTCTCAACCTACTATATCTATCTATCAAATATCAATATGCAAAAGTAGGCGTCCAGTTCTGCCGGCATTGTGTCTGAGGCAGCGAAACTTCGAGGTGAATGTCAGGACTTCCACTCTGATCTTTCTCTACTTCGCGGCGACATCTGGGTGTCGCAGCGCGTCATAGGCTGAATTAGCAGAAATATGAGGCAGTTAGGCGGCAGACAAATAATCAATATATTGACAAGATCAAGAAGACAAAACCTGAAACAATATAATTATAATGTGCAAGGAACTAATCTTTATGGACTATCGATACAACCTGAATTTTGTTCACAGGTTAGAAACTTAGTATCTTCTCTGGAAAGATGAAATGAGAAACAGTTGCAGACAATTCCCAACCCCTGACAGTTTCAGTTAACTTGTTTTCCAGTACATTTTCAGTAAACGGTTTTACTGTAACAGTTTCGGTAAACTATTTTGCAAACACACGCAGATCAGTACCCTACTTAAACAACATCAGTAATATCATGGCCGTGCAGGAAAAAGTATCGACACCAAAATCTGTACATTGTGCATAACAAATGCAGTCAAGACTAGCTGTTCACTTCTTGCCACCATTAGGAGGAAAATGGGAAGTTTGAGTTGTGGCATGGAGAGAGGCTCTCACCAGGGGTCCCGGACAGCATCACGACAATGTCGAGGGTCTCGCCGTAGCGGCCGTGAGGCAGGTTGACGACGAGTGGGGTCAGCCTCCCGTAGAGTCCCGCTCGGACGCACATGACCATGTCGCGGCGCTGGCCGTGGATGTCGATGTCGCCGACGCGGCTGGCCAGCGCGTTCCTCAGGTGGTACACGGACCTCCCCCTGATACGGAGCGCGGACCAGCCGTCCTCGTTGTAGAGCCCCTCGTCGCTCGCTCGCACGAACCGAATCCGGCGCCACCCGCCCGGCTTGCGCCCCAACATGATGACGGAGAGGTCTCCGGGGACGCGGGTCTGCACTTGAGTCGCCAAGAACCCTAGTTATGCATATTCAGGAGATCAAAGAAGCAGGGTGATAATCTGAATTTTCTGATCGAAAACACAAATGCGATCAGGAATGAGAAGCGGGACATGGCGAACTCACCCGAATCGGGCCCGGAATGAGAGGCGGGCGCGCTCTGGGGCGGATCGGCTCGACGATCCAGTGCATCATGGCGCTGACGTTGTCGGTGTACTCGACGCCGACGCGGGCGTTCCACCGGAGGTACCTGCGTAACTTGCCGCTGGCGCGGAGGTAGCGGCCGCCGATGTTGCGGAGCAGGACGCCGTCCCCGGAGCCCGCGTCGACGGCCTGCCACATGATGGCCGCCAGAACCGGCTCGTCGTAGTCGCGCTGCTCGGCGCGGAAGCCGTGGTGTCCGAACGGTGCCGGCTTGGCCGCGGCGGCGAGGTAGCGGCCGTAAGCGGCGCCGTGGAGGAGCAGGTGCGAGCCGTCGCCGTGGTAGATGTGCACCGTCCACGCCGCGTTCAGCGAGTACCGGCGGCGGCTGATGGAGACGCTCTCCCCGTCGTCGTCGGCGTGGAGGTAGTACATGTCATGCACGCGGCTCCGCAGCCGGACGTGCTGCCCGTCGTGGAAATGGTCCATCGGTAGAGGTGTGGGCGCTGCGCGGTGGAGAGGCCATGGCGAAGGCTGTTGGTTAGGCGGTTACGATCGGGCGCCATCGCCATGCGAGCCTCTGCGCACAAGGTGGGCCTGCAGGCCATTTGCTCGGCCCTGGGCTCCTCAAACCCTATTCGGCACCTTAAGCGCCAGTTTATACTCCACAGTTGTTTCGGTTTGTTTGTGGAATATGCTATTTGCCGCTCGATGCGGCAAGTTGTCGGGCGAACGCACAGGAGATCCAACAAGCGTTCGGGCGTGGACCGGCCCGTGTAACGTTTCAACAATTCCGGTTTTAGGAACATTCTCGCTTGTTCGCAGCCGGTTTTTCCTGGTTTTGGGAACCTTCTAGAAGCTTCCTAACACTTTTTTTCTATTTGTTTTTCGTTTTCCTTTTTCTGCTTACCTTTTCTTCTCTATTTTTCCCTTTTTTTCCTTTTGTGTTTTTTCAAGTTTTACTTTTCATCCTTTTTGGTTTCTCTGTTTCTAGTCTTTATTTTTTCTTTCATTCACTTTTTCATTTTTAATAATTTTAAAAGTGTTCAAACTATTCAAATTTCGTGTGCATTTAAGAAATGTTTATTTTTCACAAATATATTTAAAGTTTAAAAAATTGTTCACATTTTGCAAACTATGTTTAAAGTTTTGAAAAAATGTTCCAGTTTTCAAAAAAATTGTTCATGTATTGAAAAAAGTTCACATTTCCAAAGTTGTTTGAGAATTTAAAAAATGTTCTCCGTTTCAAAACTTGTTCTTCAATTTTCAAAAAAATTCGTGCTATCTAAACTTCTTTCTTTCAAAAATTTGTTCTAGTTCTCAAATTTTGTTCACAAATTCAAAATATTTCTAATTTATTTGCATCTACAACAAATGTTTGGACATTTAAAAAATTATTCAAAGTTTAAAAAATTGTTCGTCTTTTGGTTCTGTTTTTATTTTCCATTTTCGTTTTTTTTCCTTTTTATGTCCTTTTTTTTATTTTTCCTGTTTCTTTTATCTGAAAATTTCAAATATTGTTCGGAATTCCAAAAGTATTTTCACTTTCAAAATTTGTTCGCATTTCCCAAAAAGTTCAGGAATTGTAAAAAATATCCTTGTTTGCAAAATTTATTCAGAAATTCAAAAATATATTCGTGTTTCAATTAAAATCTTGTTTTCTATATTAGTTCACAATTTTAAGAAATGTTCAGGAAATTAAAAAAACATTTCACATTTTCAAATTTCTTCAGAATTTTAAAAAATTGTTCTTGTTTTCATAATATGTTCTCAATTCCAAGAAATATTTCATGTTTCAAAAAATGTCCTTGTTTTCGAAAAAAAATCACAATAACAGAAAAATGTTCGGGGATATCAAAAAATGTCCTCGTCTTCAGAAATAATCACTATTTCAGAACACTGCTGATATTTCAAGAAATGTTCGCTGTTTCAACATTTTGTTCGCAATTTCACAAAGTATCCCCTTGTTTTTTGTTCTCATTTCCAAAAAACGTACAAATACAAATTTTGTTCACATTTTAAAAGAATATTCGTGTTATAACTTTTTTGTTCTGAATTAAAAAAATGTTCCTGTTTTCAATTTTTGTTCAAAAATTAATTTTGTGATCTCAGAAAATATTTAGGAATTTCCAGGAAAATTTGAATTATTAAAAAATCACCTTTTCGAAAACAGCTTGTAATATCAAAATAATTGCGGCATTTCAAAACTGTTCGCAACTTTGAAGGAATGTTTTCCAAATCTGAACCTTGTTGTGTATTCTTATAGCGTTTGGTGCCTTTATTTTCAGTAGCCAGTGCCTGCCGTAGTGGCTAAAGGCTCGCGACTCTTCCTAATTTTTTTTTGCGTCGCGTGATAGGAAACAACAAACGGGCGGGTTGGTGGGCCGGCCCAGTCACGCGTCGACTCTATGCGTCGAGGTTCTGTATGACGCAGAATGCGTTGTATAGGAGGTCCCTTTGTTTGTCTAAAAAAAGCAGTTGTTTGGGTTTATTAGTCTAAAAAAAAGTAGTTTGGGTAAACTGCGAAATCACTAGTTTTAGCATGGTTAATTATATGCCAAGAGAGAGTTGTCATACTATTTATACTCGGCGGAGCCAATGTAGAAGTGTTGGTTTCAAGTGAACCCAACGGCTTTTGCATCGCACGTGCGTGCAGGTACAATGTTTGCCTGACTTGAACCCAGTAAAAAAATTCTACCTGACCCCATCAATTTTTGTTGAGGAAAGCTGACCCCATCAAGTAACGTGAGGGCCATGAGAACAGCTAAGCAAAGGACCCAAAACTCAAAAGCCCATGAGAAGTCCATGCCCAGGCGGCCAGGCCTAAACCATGATTAGCAGCCCTTGGTGATTAGTCACGTACTCACGTGCATACATCTTACTAAAAAACAAATTTGCTCAAAAAAGATCTAATTAAAAAGAAATGTTGTGCCTATACGAGTTTCTCAAACAAAAAAAAAGTTGTGTATATGCACGCAAGCAGCCGCACGCCTCGTCATCTGCTCCTTTTCCATTCTTTTAGTCTATATGTTCTTTTTCAAAATCACATCTCTTCTCTCATCTGTTTGTGTTGCTCGGGGCCTCGTCCGCCGTACGCGAGCGGCAAGCAGGCCGCTACAGATTAGGGATGGCACCCGCAGGGTTTGGGTATGGGTGGAGCCACCCCATACCCTTACCCGTCCCATTTGAGCTTACCCATCCCCCGTACCCATATCCGCTAGTGGGTATAATTTTTTTCCATACCCGTCACCCGACAGGGTAAATGGATACCCGCGGGTAAAAACACACATGTTTGAATAACATTAATTTAAGCATGACATAATTATAAACAACAACATACAATCATATGTTATAAACACAACACATAATAACATAAATACATACTTATAAACAACAACACATCTAAAACAACAACACATTTTATAAAAATCAACACTTCCTTGTAAACAACTACACAACAAAACATCAACACATAGTCATAAATAGTACACATAGTCATAAATTTTAAGTTGACAAACTCACGACAAAGTGTAGAGGTAATTTGTCCATATTTGTTAGATTTCATAAGGGTACATGGGTATGCGGGTACGGGTATGGGACCCATACCCGTACCCGCTCTACCGGATGGGTTTGAGATTTTACTATTTATATACCCATGGGTAACATTTTGTCTCATGCCCTTACCCTAATAGGGTTCATGGGTAATGGGTACCCATTGCCATCCCTACTACAGATCGACAGCGGCAACAACTGTAGCCCAAAATTTAAGGTAACTAGATCCCGATTAGATTACATTGTCACATACTCCTTTCTCTTATTTATGTTCTATCTATTCCAATAGATTTGTATCATAGTGATTTTTTGCTCTAGTTTTGTATTTGTTTTTCTCTATGGACTTCGATTGATCTACACTAAGGAGCGGTATTATTCGAAAAGAACTCGGTCACCAGATTCGGATAATGATACAAGTTGTATGAAAGATAGAAATAGGTCACTCTAAAATGTGAGTGACTTTACAGACTTCTTTTGCTTGATGGTACTTATTTTAAACTTGTCAAACTAACTTATCCTTCTTTTTAATTTCACAGGAAGATGAGAAGCTAAAGTTGGAGCTTCAGTGCTTGTAGTCATCGTTAGGTGGTCTACGGATCTGAATGTAATTTTTGTTATTTCTGGTGTTCGTTGTACTGTCATGATTGAAGATGAATAGATCAAAAGTTTTTTTGCAAAATAAAAATAATCCTTGGAGCTACAAAGTTAGGTATGTAACCAAGTGTTTTTATAATTTTATTGAACCGGTTTGTCTTGCACTCATCAGTTTTTAATGCAACATAATATGTGATATTGTTATATTGTTTACGGGTGGGATGTTATACTTTTGTTGCAGTTAGACTTTATTCTTCATAAATTAGTATCACGTTATCATAAAGAGTGATTGAGCGAACCCAATGACCAATTTTTCTAGCTCCGCCCCTTACTGTAACCATTTAATTTGGATTGGTTGGGGTGCGCCTGCCTATGCAGTAGTGCAACCCACGGGGGACACCGAAGGGTAACTTTTGATACTATTTTTTGAATCTGTTTAGATGGTACCACAACTCTTTTTCTTAAGTCTAGTGTATTCATGGATCCATGCTGCAAGGTGAAAATAAAAAACAAACATACATTTTATTCAGTGAAATCATCAGCCATGGCTAAGTTCAATAATTTGCGAAAAAGTAGGTCTGAAACTATGCACATGGATCAGACAAATTTGGTCCCTTGTTGACATCTCTGCTACCACTAAGTATTTCTGCTACATACACTAATTTTATGTTAACTATGAGCATAATGAAATATTTGTAGGAAGTATCCATTAACATTGCTCTACGAAATATTCACAGTTCATGGAAGTTGGCGAACTGAAGGGCAGATTAACTGGAGTAATAAATAATTGTGACGCATTGTGCAAGAGGATTACTAAGAAGGGGATGCATTGGTGCCTTGTTCATGGAGGCGGCGACGGCGGGATCTCAATGTGGCCATGGTTGGGGGCGGGTCCCCCCCAGATTAGAGTAAACAGAGAATGATTATTTTTTTGTAGGGACTAAGCTTGAAGAAAAAAATAGTCACTAGCGCCCCCCCGATACGTCTCCAACGTATCTATAATTTTTTGATTGTTCCATGCTATTATATTATCCATCTAGGATATTTTATATGCATTTGTATGCTATTTTATATGATTTTTGGGACTAACCTATTAACCTAGAGCCCAGTGCCAGTTTCTGTTTTTTTCCTTGTTTTTGAGTAACGCAGAAAAGGAAAACCAAACGGAGTCCAATTGACCTGAAATTTCACGGAGATTATTTTTGGACCAGAAGAAGCCCACAGAGTATCGGAGATGGGTCAGAAGAGTCCTGAGGCACCCACGAGGGTGGGGGCGCGCCCTACCCCCTGGGCGCGCCCCTACCTCGTGGCCGCCTCGAAGACCCCCCTGACTTGTTCCCGACGCAAACACCTCTTATATATACCCAAACTTCCAGAAAATAACCTAGATCGGGAGTTCCGCCGCCGCAATCCTCTGTAGCCACCAAAAACCAATTGGGACCCTGTTCCGGCACCCTGCCGAAGGGGGGATCCCTCACCGGTGGCCATCTTCATCATCCCAGCGCTCTCCATAACGAGCAGGGAGTAGTTCACCCTCGGGGCTGAGGGTATGTACCAGTAGCTATGTGTTTGATCTCTCTCTCTCTCTCTCTCTCTCTCTCTCTCTCTCTCGTGTTCTTGATTTGGCACGATCTTGATGTACCGCGAGCTTTGCTATTATAGTTGGATCTTATGATGTTTCTCCCCCTCTACTCTCTTGTAATGGATTGAGTTTTCACTTTGAAGTTATCTTATCGGATTGAGTCTTTAAGGATTTGAGAACGCTTGATGTATGTCTTGCGTGGGATACCCGTGGTGGCAATGGGGTATTCTATTGATTCACTTGATGTATGTTTTGGTGATCAACTTGCTGGTTCCGTGACCTTGGGAATCTATGCATAGGGGTTGGCACACGTTTTCGTCTTGACTCTCCGGTAGAAACTTTGGGGCACTCTTTGAAGTTCTTTGTGTTGGTTGAATAGATGAATCTGAGATTGTGTGATGCATATCGTATAATCATACCCACGAATACTTGAGGTGACATTGGAGTATCTAGGTGACATTAGGGTTTTGGTTGATTTGTGTCTTAAGCTGTTATTCTAGTACGAACTCTATGATAGATCGAACGGAAAGAATAGCTTCGTGTTATTTTACTACGGACTCTTGAATAGATCGGTCAGAAAGAATAACTTTGAGGTGGTTTCGTACCCTACAATAATCTCTTCGTTTGTTCTCCGCTATTAGTGACTATGGAGTGACTCTTTGTTGCATGTTGAGGGATAGTTATATGATCCAATTATGTTATTATTGTTGAGAGAACTTGCACTAGTGAAAGTATGAACCCTAGGCCTGGTTTCAACGCATTGAAATACCGTTAGTGCTCACTTTTATCAATAGTTACCTTGCTGTTTTTATATTTTCAGATTACAAAAACCTATATCTACCATCCATATTGCACTTGTATCACCATCTCTTCGCCGAACTAGTGCACCTATACAATTTACCATTATATTGGGTGTGTTGGGGACACAAGAGACTCTTTGTTATTTGGTTGCAGGGTTGTTGAGAGAGACCATCTTCATCCTATGCCTCCCACGGATTGATAAACCTTAGGTCATCCACTTGAGGGAAATTTGCTACTGTCCTACAAACCTCTGCACTTGGAGGCCCAACAACGTCTACAAGAAGAAGGTTGCGTAGTAGACATCACCCCCCCCAACAATCATATATTATCCTCTACCCCCCTACCGTTCTCTACTAGGTCCGCCACTGATTTATAGTCAACCTAGTAGCCCACCTATACAATAAACAATAGCCCACCCATACAATAGTTAGTGATACTAGTATGCCATATCATTAATATATCACCCGTCTCTTTCTCACATAAATTTTTTTGGGGCTCATGCCCGATTCTCTTCTCTCTTTCTCTCTTTTCTTTGACAAAATACAGCGAGCGCTGATTTCATTTCATTGAGAGAAAGGCCGAGAAGACCGGGTTACAAGTTAAAGTTAGAAGCTAAAATGTACAGTGCAATGGGGTTAGTAGTGTGTAGCCTGTCTATGCTTCAATCAGGGGGCAACCACATCGCCCCCACGAAGCCTGCATTGGACCATTGTTGTAGTGAGAGGATGGTCGATGGTGGGCTCGATTTGTGCTTGAAAATACGAGTGTTTCTCTCTTTCTAGAGCTACCACCAGGTACATATGACAAGACAATTTGCCTTTTGTCTTGCCGGCGTAGGGAGCTGCTCCACTGGATGGAACCACCAGTCTTCGAGAGAAGGCTCATTGCCGGGCGGAGAGGTGAGTTGGAGGTTGAACCTTTGGAAAGTAAGAGACCAGATGATTATGGAGAAAGAGCATTGGGCAAAGAGGTGCAACGCAGTCTCGGTTGTTGATGACAGAGGGCACAAGTCGGATTATGAGGCCAACTTTTCTTTGCTAATGACCCGTTGTGTTACAGCGTCCTTGGATTGCAAGCCTGCATGCATTTGGCATTTGGGGGGGGGGGAGGGGTGCGGGAGGACCAAATGAGCATATTATAGTTGGATCTGGTCAGGCCATGGAAGAGCGGCTGATAAGCAATTCGCGCTGAGTACTCTCCATCAACAGTCCATTCCCACCTAATGTCATCGGCCTCAGTGGTGACAAGTTGATGCGAGATGTGATGCTCGATACATGTAGGTACTCGCACAAAACATGGACATAATGGTTGGTCTTGATGCAGGAAATCCATTTGTTGTCCCTCATTGCCGCCAAAAAGAGTCAGTTTATGTCCTTTGCTATGTATATAGAGTCTTGGGAATTGGTCATTCAGGGGAGCTCCTTGCCACCAATGGATGTACTAGAAAGATATGGAAGCCCCTGAGCCAATGATGATCTTTGTATTTTCAAGGAATTGCATCTAAGAGATCATCAGAGGGGAATGGCAGGTTAGTGCAGGGCTTGTCAGGGAATTTAGCTTGCTGCCACAACCAGCGAATGCGCAGGGCTGCACCTTGGAACTCCAGGTTTGAGGCCCTCAATCCCCCAAACTTAGTTGGTCAGCAGAGTTGTCTCCAGTTGACCAGACATTTCCCGCTATAAGAAGTGGTGATCTTCCCAAAGGAATGGTCTTCTAATTTTGTCAATCATTTGGAATGCTCGCATCTTTTATGATGTGGCATCTTTTATAGCCTGCCTATGTCACTCTATTGTACTTGCTCTTAAGGGTTACTCATTGCAAAGGTCACTCTATTGCAGTGTGTCCACTTGTCGCAACGTGGGAGTTTCTTTTTTTCGTAAATATGTTTATTCAAAACATTTTTATCTCTTAAACCGTGCATTCAAATACCAAAGTGTTTTGAAAGGACATGCGGTGCCCCCATGTGTGGTTTTGGTAATTGATGACATTCTCTATGGACTAATGGTTGCATTGAGTTATATTTGAAGGATTTGTCCATAGGCTTTTCTTGATGTCCATGTGTTGGTTTCAAGGAGTTTATGTGTTGACCAAGGTGTTATTAAGGAATTATCCAAAGATTGGTAATGTGAGAGTTGAGCTTATTGCAAGCATGTCTTGAAGAAGAAGATTGTGTGATCATTCATGCTTACCTTCAAGGCATCATCCAAATGAAGATAGTTGGAAAGGTTCAAGGTTGATCAAGACCACTGTTCAAGATATCTTCTGATATCCCGATAAATCGGCCGATTTATCGCTTACCATTGTCCGACCGATAAGATAAATCAACCGACAAATCAACTGATATGGCGATAAATCGGCCGATATGCCGATAAACTGGCTGATTTACCCCTTATCATGGGTCGATCGATAAGTTCCCGATAAGCGATATCCCCAACATTGATCAAGACTAAGTCAAGAGTGAATCAAGTTGATCAACTCACAAAGCGTAGAAGATGTACCTAGAGGGATCAAGTGATCCCATGGTATGGCAAGCATTGTCCATTACGCTCTGTGTACTAACCCATGGTCTATATGAGAATTCTATGTGGGGTTAGGTATGTGTCCATGGGCTTGCGTCAAGAGGAAGATATCATACAGCCCATGGAGAGGATGACATCAAGTGGTGATCAAGATTGCCGTGTGCAAGTTCAAGTGGAGCAACACGAAGAGTGGCTCACCCATAATGGAGTATGGGGGAGCAATCAAGCTTGAAGCTTGCTGTCCATTGTGGTGTCAATGGAATTGTGAAGATATGCCGAAGAGTGGCTCACCCATAGTGGAGTATGGGGGAGCAATCAACTAGTCTTCATCGAGCCAACACAATCAAGAAAGGTGGTCCAACTTGAGAAAGTCAAGATCGTCATCATCTAGCTCAAGTGGACAATGTGCAAGGCAAAGGTTTGCCCTTGATAGGTTTTCTATTTTACTGGTCTCATAATGGCAGTTGGGAGACCGGGTTGTAGGATCGATTGTCGTACTATCAAGGGGGGCTCTCTAGTGAGTAGCTTGATCGTATCGTTCGTCGAGAGCTCAAACCATTGCATCCTTGCATCCTCTGTCTTGGTTCTTGTTTGGTTCTTCTCCTTCTGAGATTTGGAGCTTATGGTCATCATGATGACAAGCTTGAGTTCATCGAAAACTGATTTCATATGCATCTTCTTTTGTGTTTTCAGTGTTGGAGTTTTTACCGGTCTTATTTGAGAAAGGGTTCTCACCATTTTATTTTGGGTACTTTCTTAATTGCTTTTTCTTGATATTTCTATCAAGATTTTGTTTGCTCTTGTCTTTAGTTTTCCAACAAACTTGATTTCGTCGAATTCGGAGCTCGTATGCGAAAGTTGTGGCTGTTTTGATCTTACCTGTTTTACATAGAGAGTTTGTACCGCCCCATAGAGAGGTTGTACCGGTTGACCGGTACAACCGGTGTTTGGACCGGTTGTACCGCTACAGAGTTGGTTTGAAGGTTGTACTGGCCATGTACCGCTCTACCACCAGACTAGTTTCTATTTTGGAGCGGCTCTTGGGCGGTTGTTGACCGGTTGTACCGGTTAGTTCAGTTTAACCGGTACTACCGGTTCCCTGGGTTGTTGTACCGCTTAGGGATTTTTCCTACAGGTTGGTTTTTCCTCTGCTTTGACCGGTTGTACCGGTCCTACAGTTTTCTGCACATAACGGGCAGATTCGTGGGGATCTATTTAAGGGGGTCTTCTTCCCCGATGGTTCCCCATCTTTTGAGCTTGTGTTCTCCCCCCATTGTTGACCTTCTTCGAGCTTGCTATCTCTCAATCCCTCCATGGATTCTTGCTACTTTTTGGGTGAAAGGAGAGAGGAGATCTAGATCCACATTTCCACCAATCACTTTCTCCTCTATGTGAGGGGAACCCCTTGGATCTAGATCTTGGAGTTCTTGGTGTTCTCCTTCTTGTTCTTCCTCTCATTTCCTCCCTAGCATTAGTTGCTTTGGTGGGATTTGGGAGAGAAGGACTTGGGCACTCCGTGTCCCCTTGCCATTGCATTTGGTGCATCGGTTTGAGTTCTCCACGGTGATACGTGGAAGTTACAAGTTGGGAAGCTTATTACTCTTGGGTGCTTGGTACCCTTGAGCTTGTTCCTCTTAGGTGCTTGGGCGCCCTAGACGGTTGGTGGTGTTCGGAGCTCAATCATTGTGGTGTAAAGCTCCGGGTAAGCGTCGGGGTCTCCAATTAGGTTGTGGAGATCGCCCCGAGCAATTTGACGGGTACCGGTGACCGCCCCCAAGGGTTGCCAAAGTGTACGGGTTCGGTGACCGCCCCCAAGGGTTGCCATTTGTGCGGGTTCGGTGACCGCCCTCAAGGGTCCCTTAGTGGAATCACGGCATCTTGCATTGTGCGAGGGCGTGAGGAGATTACGGTGGCCCTAGTGGCTTCTTGGGGAGCATTGTGCCTCCACACCACTCCAAACGGAGATTAGCATCCCCAAGGGTGTGAACTTCGGGATACATCGTCGTCTCCGCGTGCCTCGGTTATCTCTTACCTGGGCCCTTTACTTATGCACTTTACTTTGTGATAGCCATATTGTTTCTTGTCATATATCTTGCTATCACCTAGTAGTTTATCTTGCTTAGCATAAGTTGTTGGTGCACATAGGTGAGCCTAGTTGTCGTAGGTTTTGTGCTTGAAAAATTAACCTCTAGGTTTATTCCACATTTGTTCAAGCCTAAACCATAATTACTTTAAAGCGCCTATTCACCCCCTCTAGGCGACATCCTCGATCTTTCAATTGGTATCAGAGCCTCGTCTCTCTTTGATAGGATTAACCGCCTAGAGAGTAAAGATGTCGACTAGGGGATTAGGATTCTATGACACTCTTAGTTTCGATGGCACAAATTTTGATGTTTGGGTTATTCGCATGCTTAATCTCTTTAGGGTCATGGACCCTAATTTAGAGCGAATTGTAGATATGGGTTTTTCTCCTCCGAAGGATCTCCAAAGATTATCCTTAGAGGATGAGAAAAACTATTATCTCAATGCTCAAGCTTGTAATGTGCTTTTTGATGCTTTGAGCAATGTAGTTATATTTCAACTCATGCCGTTCCGGGATGCTCATGAGTTGTGGACAAAGCTTCAAGGTAAATATGGTGTGTCCAAGATCTGTGGGGATGATTGTTCTCCCTCCACCTCTGGCCGTGTTGCCTTCTCAACCACTTCTACTTCACCTACATGTGGATTGCCACAAGGTAATGCTATGGTGAGTAGTGTTGGTCATTGCAATGATGATAGTGTGCTTGTTCTTGATGATCCTTCATCACTATCTTATTGCAATGGTCCTTCTTTGGACCTTAACACTTCGAGCACTCTAGATGGTTCATATGCTAGTGTTGATAGTCCTTGCATATCATGTAGAAATTGCTTGACTAAATCGCGTGATGATATGCTTGTTGGGGAACGCAGTAATTTCAAAAAAAATCCTACGATCACGCAAGATCTATCTAGGTGATGCATAGCAACGAGCGGGGAGAGTGTGTCCACGTACCCTCGTAGACCGAAAGCGGAAGCGTTTATCAACGCGGTTGATGTAGTCGTACGTCTTCACGATCCGACCGATCCTAGCACCGAACGTACGACACCTCCGTGTTCAGCACACGTTCAGCTCGATGACGTCCCTCGTACTCTTGATCCAGTTGAGGCCGAGGGAGAGTTCCGTCAACATGACGGCGTGGCGACGGTGATGATGAAGTTACCGGCGCAGGGCTTCACCTAAGCACTACGACGATATGATCGATGTGTATAACTGTGGAGGGGGGCACTGCACACGGCTAAGAGAAACTTTGATGTGCTATTGGGGTGCCCCCTGGCCACGTATATAAAGGAGGGGAGGGAAGAGGTGGCCGGCACAACGGGGGCGCGCCAGGTGTGGGGAATCCTACTAGGACTCCCCATTCCAAGTAGGATTCCCCTCCTCTTTCCTATTCCTAGTAGGAGAAGGAGGGAAGGAGGAAGAGGGGAGAAGGAAGGAGGGGGGCGCTGCCCCCTCCTAGTCCAATTCGGACCAGCCCATGGGGGGCGCGCGGCCACCCCTTGAGGCCCTTTTCTCCTTTCCCGTATGGCCCATTAAGGCCCACTACTTCCCCTGGCGAATTCCTGTAACTCTCCGGTACTCCGAAAAATACCCGAATCACTCGGAACCTTTCCGATGTCCGAATATAGCCTTCCAATATATCGATCTTTATGTCTCGACCATTTCGAGACTCCTCGTCATGTCCGTGATCTTATCCGGGACTCCGAACTATCTTTGGTCATCAAATCACATAACTCATAATACAAATCATCATCGAACGTTAAGCGTGCGGACCCTACGGGTTTGAGAACTATGTTGACATGAACGAGACACATCTCCGGTCAATAACCAATAGCGGAACCTTGATGCTCATATTGGCTCCTACATATTCTACGAAGATCTTTATCGGTCAAACCGCATAACAACATACGTTGTTCCCTTTGTCATCGGTATGTTACTTGCCCGAGATTTGATCGTTGGTATCATCATACCTTGTTCAATCTCGTTACCGGCAAGTCTCTTTACTCGTTCCGTAATGCATCATCCCGCAAATAACTCATTAGTCACATTGCTTGCAAGGCTTATAGTGATGATCATTACCGAGAGGGCCCAGAGATACCTCTCCGATACACGGAGTGATAAATCCTAATCTTGATCTATGCCAACCCAACAAACACCTTCGGAGACACCTGTAGAGCATCTTTATAATCACCCAGTTACGTTTTGACGTTTGATAGCGCACTAAGTGTTCCTCCGGTATTCGGGAGTTGCATAATCTCATAGTCATAGGAACATGTATAAGTCATGAAGAAAGCAATAGCAATAAACTAAACGATCGTAGTGCTAAGCTAACGAATGGGTCTTGTCCATCACATCATTCTCTAATGATGTGATCCCGTTCATCAAATGACAACACATGTCTATGGTTAGGAAACTTAATCATCTTTGATTAACGAGCTAGTCAAGTAGAGGCATACTAGGGACACTCTGTTTGTCTATGTATTCACACATGTACTAAGTTTCCGGTTAATACAATTCTAGCATGAATAATAAACATTTATCATGATATAAGGAAATATAAATAAAAACTTTATTATTGCCTCTAGGGCATATTTCCTTCAGTCTCCCGCTTGCACTAGAGTCAATAATCTAGTTCACATCGCCATGTGATTTAACACCAATAGTTCACATCACCAGGTGATTTAACACTCTACAGTTCACATCGCCATGTGACTAATACCCAAAAGGTTTACTAGAGTCAATAATCTAGTTCACATCGCCATGTGATTAACACCCAAAGAGTACTAAGGTGTGATCATGTTTTGCTTGAGAGAGAAGTTTAGTCAATGGGTCTGCCTCATTCAGATTCGTATGTATCTTGCAAATTTCTATGTCTACAATGCTCTGCACAGAGCTACTCTAGCTAATTGCTCCCACTTTCAATATGTACCCAGATTGAGACTCAGAGCCAACCGGATCGGTGTCAAAACTTGCATCGACGTAACTCTTTACGACGAACTCTTTATCACCTCCATAATCGAGAAACATATCCTTATTCCACTAAGGATAATTTTGACCGCTATCTAGTGATCCACAACTAGATCACTATTGTACCCTCTTGTCTGACTCATGGTGAGGTACACAATAGGTCTAGTATACAGCATAGCAAACTTCATAGAACCTATGGCTGAGGCATAGGGAATGACTTTCATTCTCTATATATTCTGTCGTGGTCGGGTTTTGAGTCTTACTCAATTTCATACCTTACAACTCAGGCAAGAACTCCTTCTTTGACTGATCCATTTTGAACTCCTTCAAAATCTTATCAAGGTATGTACTCATTGAAAAATCTTATCAAGCGTCTTGATCTATCTCTATAGATCTTGACGCTCAATATGCAAGCAGCTTCACCGAGGTCTTTCTTTGAAAAACTCCTTTCAAACACTCCTTTACATCATTTCTGATCAACAATATGTCATTCACATATACCTATCAGAAAGGTTGTAGTGCTCCCACTCACTTTCTTGTAAATACAGGCTTCACCGCAAGTCTGTATAAAACTATATGCTTTGATCAACTCCTCAAAGCGTATATTCCAACTCCGAGATGCTTGAACCAGTCCATAGATGGATCGCTGGAGCTTGAACACTTTGTTAGCACCTTTAGGATCGACAAAACCTTCTGGTTGCATCATATACAACTCTTCTTTAAGAAATCCATTAAGGAATACAGTTTTGACATCCATTTGCCAGATTTCATAAAATGTGGCAATTGCTAACATGATTCGGATAGACTTAAGCATCGCTACAAGTGAGAAAATCTCATCATAGTCAACACCTTGAACTTGTCGAAAAACCTTTTTGCGACAAGTCGAGCTTTGTAGATAGTAACACTACCATCACCGTCCGTCTTCCTCTTGAAGATCCACTTATTCTCTATGACTTGCCGATCATCGGGCAAGTCAACCAAAGTCCACACTTTGTTCTCATACATGGATCCCATCTCAGATTTCATGGCGTCAAGCCATTTCGCGGAATCTGGGCTCATCATCGCTTCCTCATAGTTCGTAGGTTCGCCATGGTCAAGTAACATGACCTCCAGAACAGGATTACCGTACCACTCTGGTGCGGATCTTACTCTGGTTGACCTACGAGGTTCGGTAGTAACTTGATTAGAAGTTTCATGATCATCATCATTAGCTTGCTCACTAATTGGTGTAGGAATCACTGGAACTGATTTCTGTGATGAACTACTTTCCAATAAGGGAGCAGGTACAATTACCTCATCAAGTTCTACTTTCCTCCCACTCACTTCTTTAGAGAGAAACTCCTTCTCTAGACAGGATCCATTCTTAGCAATAAAGATCTTGCCTTCGGATCTGTGATAGAAGGTGTACCCAACATTTTCTTTTGGGTATCCTATGAAGATGCACTTCTCCGATTTGGGTTCGAGCTTATCAGGTTGAAACTTTTTCACATAAGCATTGCAACCCCAAACTTTAAGAAATGACAGCTTAGGTTTCTTGCCAAACCATAGTTCATACGGTGTCGTCTCAATCGATTTAGACAGTGCCCTTTTTAACATGAATGTAGCTTTCTCTAATGCATAACCCCAAAACGATAGTGGTAAATCGGTAAGAGACATCATAGATTGCACTATATCCAATAAAGTACGTTTATGACGTTCGGACACACCATTTTGCTGTGGTGTTCCAGGTGGCATGAGTTTGTGAAACTATTCCACATTGTTTTAATTGAAGGCCAAACTCGTAACTCAAATATTCGCCTCTGTGATTAGATCGTAGAAACTTTAATTTCTTGTTACGACGATTCTCCACTTCACTCTGATTTTTTTTGAACTTTTCAAATGTTTCAGACTTGTGTTTCATGAAGTAGATATACCCATATCTGCTCAAATCATCTGTGAAGGTCAGAAAATAACGATACCCGCCGCAAGCCTCAACACTCATCAGACCGCATACATCGGTATGTATTATTTCCAATAAGTCAGTGGTTCGCTCCATTGTTCCGGAGAACGGAGTCTTAGTCATCTTGCCCATGAGGCATGGTTCGCAAGCATCAAATGATTCATAATCAAGTGATTCCAAAAGTCCATCCGCATGGAGTTTCTTCATGCGCTTTACACCAATATGACCTAAACGGCAATGCCACAAGTATGTTGCACTATCATTATTAACTTTGCATCTTTTGGCATCAATATTATGAATATGTGTATCACTACGATCGAGATTCAATAAACCATTTATATTAAGTGTATGGCCATAGAAGGTTTTATTCATGTAAACAGAACAACAATTATTCTTTGACTTAAATGAATAACCGTATTGCAATAAACACGATCCAATCATATTCATGATCTAGGCAAACACCAAATAAAATTTATTTTAGGTTCAACACTAATCCCGAAGGTAAAAGGAGTGTGCGATGGTGATCTTATCAACCTTGGAATCATTTCCAACACACATCGTCAGCTTGTCCTTAACTAGTCTCTGTTCATTTTGCAACTCCCGTTTCGAGTTACTACTCTAGTAAAGTACACATCAATAACATGTATATCAAATATACTTTTATTCACTTTGCCATCCTTCTTATCCGCCAAGTATTTGGGGTAGTTCCGCTTCCAGTGACCATTCCTTTTGCAGTAGAAGCACTCAGTTCCAGGGTTAGGTCTAGCTTTGGGCTTTTTCACGGGAGTGGCAACTTGCTTGCCATTCTTCTTGAAGTTCCCTTTCTTTCCCTTGCCCTTTTACTTGAAACTAGTGGTCTTGTCAACCATCAACACTTGATGCTTGATACGTCTCCAACGTATCTATAATTTTTTATTGCTTCATGCTATATTATATTCTGTTTTGGACATTATTGGGCTTTATTATACACTTTTATATTACTTTTGGGACTAACCTACTAACCGGAGGCCTAGCCCATAATTGCTGCTTTTTGCCTATTTCAGAGTTTCGCAGAAAAAGAATATGAAACGGAGTCCCAACGGAATTTAACCTTCGGGAACGTGATTTCCGGAACGAACGTGATCCAGAGGACTTGGACCCTACGTCAAGACATCAACCAGGAGGGAACGAGGTAGGGGGCACGCCTACCCCCTAGGCGCGCCCTCCACCCTCGTGGGCCCCACGTTGCTGTAACACCCCAAAATTTTGACCTTGTTTTATTAATTAAAAATTTTGTTTTCTGGAGCTATCTTTGATTTCAGAACCCCCTCTTCTCTTTAATATTGTGGGTTTTTACCTCAAGTGGAAACTTTCCAAAAGTACTAATGGACTTGTATGCTCTCTAAATAAAACAATGCTTGATCAGTGGATTTATTTGCATAATTGTCTTTCCTGAGCTTTATTCTTTTAAAATGATCTTTCATAAATTTGGAGCCTCTTTTGCACTGCAAACATTTGATAAATACATTTAAAATTTTCACCAAAATTTGGGGATGTCATGTGATGTTTCCACATCACCTTTATGCAAGAATATCTTTTGGTTATTGGAGATTTTGAGCTCTACATCAACTTTTCAAATCTGGTCCAGTAGGTATTTTTGCACTACAACCTATTTAAATATTCCTTTAAAAATTCTTCCAAGTGTTTGGAGATGTCAGTAGATGCATATAATTCAACTTCATGCAAAAACCCAGTGTTGTTCTATGAAAAATTTGAGTGAATCAACCTCATCTTCATTCTGGTCCAGTTTGGTGATTTGTACTGCAACCATATTTTATCTTGCTCTTGTTGCCTTGGGATTTATCCTTCTTATAGACCTCCCTGCAAAACCCTTAAGTCCAGGAGAGTGGACCCATTGGAGGATTTTTAGTGCATGCAATGAAAGCCTTTAGTTTCTGCCCAAAACTGGTTTTCTCAAAAACTTGCACTAACAAATTTCTGTTTTTGCCAAACTAACCTTACCACCTTTTTTAGCTCCTAAAGAGACTAGGATCTGGAGATTTTGGCTACCCCAAGAGTTGCCTAGATACCCATGGCATTCTGTCGAACACCCTGTGTGCAGGAATAGTTTTGGCATGTTTTCTAGTTTGCATTATGGACTTGAGCCCCTGACCCATCCAGCATGTCCACTAACCTCCTAGCTATCCCTAACCCTGGCCTGTTAACTACCAGCATCACCCAAGCTCTCTAGCACGCGCTGGCATTTCGTCGAGCACCTGGTGTGCGTGCTCTGGGCGCGGCCAGAGCGCGGGTTTTGCACGTGCGTGCGCACGGGTCGCCGCGTCGCACCCCTGGCCCTTGCTCGCCTGCAGAGCCACGCCCTGCCCTCGCCCACTCACCAGAACCCTCCAAGCCTCCCTGGCGCCCTACAGCGCCGCCGTCAGGGCTCCCTTGGCGGCACGCTGGCGTCGGCAGCGGGCTCTGCCATGGTCGGCGCCGCCCAAGCCACCCACGGGCGCCACCTGCCCCCTAGGAACAGCCCGAGCCTATCCTCAAGCCCGTCGACTAGTGCTCATCGCCGCCACGTCGCCCTGGCCACTACAGAACGGCGACTCGCCGTCGTTCTTATCCACCACCGCGGGAGCCAGCCTCGTTGCGCTATAAAAGGAGGCTCCGAGCTCCTCCGAGCACTCAGGCATCCCCAGGCCACCCCCATAGTACTCCCGCAGCCAGCAATTGACGGGGAAGGGCCTTCTTCCTCGTCTCCGGCCAGATCGGCCGCCGCCGAACTCCGGTGCCATGCGTCGCAACCCGACCCTCCCCCGTCCATCCAACACCACCACCCGTCTCCCCATGGTCTTGCGGAGCTGCCCAGCGCCTCAGCCTCGACCAAGGACCACCATAGCCCGAAGCCCCATTTGCTCCCGAACCACCGTCCGCCGCGGAGCTCGCCGCCGGTGACCTCCTCCGTCCCCACCTGCCTAGCGCCCACCGGGAGGACCGCCCTAGACTGGCAGATCCATCCATGCCCTTGGGGCCCCGTGGGGAGCTGCCGTTCGTCGACGGCGATCGCCGGAGTCCCGCCACCGTTCGGGTAGAGAGAGAGGAGGGAGAGGGGGACTAGTCAAACCTGACCAGTGGGCCCCCTGGACCCACTGTCAGTGACCCACGCGCCACCCACGCTGGCTTTAGTGGAAGCGCAAAGTCCCCAGTATGTCTCCTCTGCTTCGAAAGCGTATTTTTCCCCGAAACGTTTTCTTTTCTGGTTTTATTAAAAATAGAACTTTGACTAATCTTTGACTGGATATATCTTTTAAAATAAAACTCCAAATGAGTTGATTCTTTTTCCTACCTCTTTCAAATTTCATCTAGTTTATTTTGAGGTTTATTTCAAAAATATTTGGGACAACTTTTTGTACTGTTTTTGAAATATGTGTTATTCGAATATTTCTCAAAATAGGATTTTGGAGAAAAAGGCAACCTTCAAAAAGTGCACCCCCACATGTGTACACTTGAAGGCAAGCATTCTGAACCCTGGCATAGTATTTTTGGATGTTGTTGATACGGTTACAACATCACCTTGACTTGGAGCATACGCTATTTTATGTGACGATAAAATCATACGCATGAGTGCACAATGGAGATTTCTTTGCTGTTATAAATGGATATGCCGGTGATAGTGATCATCCTCGTAAGCTTCTCATGCATACCGGAAGGAAGCCGGGAAAGTCGCGGTCTTGGGTAGACACGAGCTTGTCCCTAGTTCCTCTTGAGACGAGTATGTCCGGTATGGCATGGTGAGGCTTGATGAGTGTTAAGCTTATCTGTTATTGGAAATATATTTGTTATGACAATCATACAAGGAATACTTGAACCTCCTGAGTCGGCCGTAGATCGAGTCTTGTTCCAGTAACCCCCATACTTGCTTCGTACTACCACTTGTCCCTGCCATAGGCGGGGTACGGTTCAGTAAGTTGTCAACCCCTTGCTACCACACACCGTACAGAGAAGCCGTGATGAGGGTCCCATGGCCATGGATTAAAGCCAGTCATCCGGTCCGGGGGCATGGGTGTTTCAGTTGTAGCCGAAGGGGTAGCTCCCCTAGTTTGCGCGCGGTATAAATTTTGTGATCCCATGCTACGTCGAGGTTGTAGCCTCCCCACTTAGAGTTTCGCTTGACAGGTGCCGTGGGTGATTCCAGACACCGGTAAGTTAAGCTGGTGTGTGCAGGTCAGGCGTGTTTTCAATTAAAAGACCGTAGACGGAATTAGTCCCGAGGGACTAAAGAAATCCGTTACCCGTGGGTAAAGAGTACACCCTCTGCAGAGATTATACATCTATTCGAATAGCCGTGTCCATGGTCAAGGACTACAGTCTGGGAAGGGTCAAGTGTCGGTCTTAGTGTCGGTCTTCGGAGGAAAAACTGCTAAACCCGAACATTGATTATGACCTGTGACTTGTGATGATTATGATTATTGTTATTATGGACTAACCATTTACATTATCTGAAGTATTGAGTATCCCTGGGACGGTCCTACCTCCTGGATATTCACTGTGATTATTGTATTATATAAGCCCTTTATGTGGTGTCGCTCAGACGCCCGACTGCGGCACGCTTGTTATTTATTTTATCCTTTATAAGCCCTTTATGTGGTGTCGCTCAGACGCCCGACTGCGGCATGCTTGTTATTTATTTTATCCTTTATAAGCCCTTTATGTGGTGTCGCTCAGACGCCCGACTGCGGCATGCTTGTTATTTATTTTATCCTTTATAAGCCCTTTATGTGGTGTCGCTCAGACGCCCGACTGCGGCATGCTTGTTATTTATTTAATTCTTTATAAGCCCTTTTGTGGTGTCGCTCAGACGCCCGACTGAGGCATGTTTTATTTTTCCTTTCGAGGCATCACTTCAGACACTCGATCGGTGCATTCTATTCCTACTCCCGTAATGCATTTTACAGGAATAACCTGCATGCGTGCATCATGAATGTTGTTCATTTTTTGACTGACGTTATGATCATAGAATATTTCGGAGCATGATTACCCCTAGTTATATTATACCCGTGTTCGCAATGTTTGCGAGTACATTCAAACGTACTCACTGGCTTGTCCCTGGCTATTGTCTTGGCCAGATTTCTTGCGTGGAGAAGAGCGTTACGACGACAGCCCCGGAACCCATGTAAAGGTGATAGCAGCCTCACGAAGATAGGAGTTATCCTGGTCAGCTGTTCTTGTGGGAAATGGAGTCCCATAGACGCAGATGAACCACAAACCGCTTTCTCCATCAACCACTAGAAACCAAGTGTTGTACTCATAGGCCACAATGGTCTTGTACTACATATCTTTGTACTTTGCTTGGAATTTCTGTATCAAGTTAGTGTCTCATCAGCTAACAGTAATCCTGGGGCTGGTGAGCACAAGGGCCATTTTCTGGAGAATTAATATCCCGAAAAACCGGTCCTGACAGACTTGGTATCAGAGCCAGGCTGACCATTGGCTAATCCTATCTTAGCCAGGTCAATAAACCAAGGTTAACCAACCCACCAGACCTTAACCTAACCCCGGCCAAGCTTCTCGTGTAAGATAGCCACACAGTGACCCCGACGCTTTTGGCAGTCGGTGTCCAACCTATCAGCCTAGCCTGTCGATCACGCGCCAGTGACCGACACCTAACATGTCTCATTCGCAAGCGTGCGAAGGAAGACTCCGTCCCCTTTTTCTATAAAAAGGGCACGCTAGCCTCAACACAGCACAACACAGCCTCTACCCCAAACCAAGCCACGATGCCTGGCCCCATTGTTCACAATGAGACCACAGCAACCAACCTTGGAGGTTTTGTGACCGTGCTCGCAAACCTCACCCGCCGTGCCTATGCATTAGAAGAGCCCCCAGAATATGTTGTGTACCAAGGACTCATGAGCGGTGAGAGCCGTCAGTTCTGGGCCACTGTACACATCTATGGTAGGGGTCTATCGCCAGAAAGCCCCTACAGGTTCACTGGAAGGACAACTTCGTTTGAGCCACAAGCCATCCAGATGGCAGCTCGAGAAGCTATAGTTCAACTCCGGCACTTGTCGGCCAGAGTTAACTGTCGCTCGTTCTACTACCACCGTAGCCGTGACGGGTATGGTAGACCGCCCCGAGTTGCTGACGGAGATCACGAGACGGATCCTGCATTGTTGCATCTGGTGCGCTATGTAAGTGCACTAGAGGAACTTTTCGATCAAATCACCCTTGATCTGATCGCAGCTCGTGGAGAACTGGTTCGCCGAGCCCCGGCGAGAGGAGAAGTGGAGCCCGACGCCGACAACCCAGTCGTGCTGTTCGGACACCCGATCGAGCCCTTGAGGTCCGCCCCAGCCATCGACCAGAATACCTTGGTGTCCCCCGAAGTGCTTCGTCGCCTTTTGGGAACACGCTCCAACGGGATTGTGGCCAACAACCCCCGCGACGGTCATCATCGCTACCCCGACCCTGCAGCCCCTCAACCTCGTCCGGCTGATCCCGACGGTGAAACCCGTGGAGAAGCTTCGACGTCCACTAGACAAGCCCGCTTAGATATTAATGAAGTAGACTAAGTCGCTCGAGTAGTAGCGAGCCTTAATATTTCTACGCCTTGTAATTGTGTGAGCTTGTATCGCCATTATTAAATACTGTCTGTTTGTGCGCCCCTATTTCTGAATAGTAGCCATGCATAAGTACGTCAGTGTACAGTTACTTTTTTTTAAATTCTGGGAGCAGCTACCAAGACCACACCCGACGACACCCACAACAATGCGTCACATCTATGAGATATGAGTATCTGTGGCATTGACCCCGACCCCATAGAGCAGAACCGACAGCTAGTTACCCTTCACCACGGTAGATAACCCAGCCCCAATGCTATATAAAAGGCCACCTCGTGACCTTGCCGAGTACCCCTCACCTTGTGCACAACGCGCACAGCCATTTCTTTGCCATGCCGACCCCCAGTATTTATCTGAGAACTCCAGACGCAACCCCGGGTAGTTTCGTTAAATTATTGTGGGACTTTACCTGCAGTAACATGAGTGCCACCCATCCACCCCAGTACGAGTTGCTCAAATCGAGGATCACCCCTTCCACCTCAAAATATTGGGCAGTGGTGCACATCCCTCCCGCAAACCCAAACCAAGACCCAACAGAAGTTTCCTTCATGGGGAAATCCATGCCGACTCCGCATATGGCCATAGAAGCTGCTGCGTACGAAGCGCTTGCTCGTCTTCGATTTGCGGTACCCTATGCCAGCGAACCAGGATATTATTATTTCCCGAGTCGTGCACCACCCAGGGAAGTAGCATCTTTTCCCGGTGGACGAATTGAGAGAGATCCAGTACTGGCCAATCTTGCCCAGTATGCTATCGCTCAGGAGCGTTTGACTCAGCGAGTAATGGGTTATCTCCAGAGCCTCGCTGATTTAAATCCTCAGATCGCCATTGGCAGACCACTGAGGCCCGACTAGGAGAGGCGCATTCATCGGCTAGTTAACCCGCTTCCCCCGATAGAAGAGGAGTGCGCCCCTGTACCAGAGACGTTTTCTCAGGACCCTGTCCTTTTGCCGTTTTCATTGTAAACGTCATAGCTATGCTTATTTGTGTGTTGCAGTTTATGATTGTACCCTAAGTTTGTGCTATGAGCAAGCTCTTGGTTTCAACTAATGGGAGTAATTATTAAAAAAAAACAACCCTTAGCAAATCTCGAGGACGAGATTTTTCTTAAGGGGGGTAGTGTTGTAACACCCCAAAATTTTGACCTTGTTTTATTAATTAAATTTTTTGTTTTCTGGATCTATCTTTGATTTCAGAACCCCCTCTTCTCTTTAATATTGTGGGTTTTTACCTCAAGTGGAAACTTTCCAAAAGTACTATTGGACTTGTATGCTCTCTAAATAAAACAATGCTTGATCAGTGGATTTATTTGCATAATTGTCTTTCCTGAGCTTTATTCTTTTAAAATGATCTTTCATAAATTTGGAGCCTCTTTTGCACTGCAACCATTTGATAAATACATTTAAAATTTTCACCAAAATTTGGGGATGTCATGTGATGTTTCCACATCACCTTTATGCAAGAATATCTTTTGGTTATTGGAGATTTTGAGCTCTACATCAACTTTTCAAATCTGGTCCAGTAGGTATTTTTGCACTACAACCTATTTAAATATTCCTTTAAAAATTCTTCCAAGTGTTTGGAGATGTCAGTAGATGCATATAATTCAACTTCATGCAAAAACCCAGTGTTGTTCTATGAAAAATTTGAGTGAATCAACCTCATCTTCATTCTGGTCCAGTTTGGTGATTTGTACTGCAACCATATTTTATCTTGCTCTTGTTGCCTTGGTATTTATCCTTCTTATAGACCTCCCTGCAAAACCCTTAAGTCCAGGAGAGTGGACCCATTGGAGGATTTTTAGTGCATGCAATGATAGCCTTTAGTTTCTGCCCAAAACTGGTTTTCTCAAAAACTTGCACTAACAAATTTCTGTTTTTGCCAAACTAACCTTACCACCTTCTTTAGCTCCTAAAGAGACTAGGATCTGGAGATTTTGGCCACCCCAAGAGTTGCCTAGATACCCATGGCATTCTGTCGAACACCCTGTGTGCAGGAACAGTTTTGGCATGTTTTCTAGTTTGCATTATGGACTTGAGCCCCTGACCCATCCAGCATGTCCACTAACCTCCTAGCTATCCCTAACCCTGGCCTGTTAACTACCAGCATCACCCAAGATCTCTAGCACACGCTGGCATTTCGTCGAGCACCTGGTGTGCGTGCTTTGGGCGCGGCCAGAGCGCGGGTTTTGCACGTGCGTGCGCACGGGTCGCCGCGTCGCACCCCTGGCCCTTGCTCGCCTGCAGAGCCACGCCCTGCCCTCGCCCACTCACCAGAACCCTCCAAGCCTCCCTGGCGCCCTACAGCGCCGCCGTCAGGGCTCCCTTGGCGGCACGCCGGCGTCGGCAGTGGGCTCTGCCATGGTTGGCGCCGCCCAAGCCACCCATGCGCGCCAGCTGCCCCCTGGGAACAGCCCGAGCCTATCCTCAAGCCCGTCGACTAGTGCTCGTCGCCGCCACGTCGCCCTGGCCACTACAGAACGGCGACTCGCCGTCGTTCTTATCCACCACCGCGGGAGCCAGCCTCATTGCGCTATAAAAGGAGGCTCCAAGCTCCTCCGAGCACTCAGGCAACCCCAGGCCACCCCCATAGTACTCCCGCAGCCAGCAATTGACGGGGAAGGGCCTTCTTCCTCGTCTCCGGCCAGTTCGGCCGCCGCCGAACTCCGGTGCCATGCGTCGCAACCCGACCCTCCCCCGTCCATCCAACACCATCACCCGTCTCCCCATGGTCTTGCGGAGCTGCCCAGCGCCTCAGCCTCGACCAAGGACCACCATAGCCCGAAGCCCCATTTGCTCCCGAACCACCGTCCGCCGCAGAGCTCGCCGCCGGTGACCTCCTCCGTCCCCACCTGCCTAGCGCCCACCGGGAGGACCGCCCTAGACTGGCAGATCCATCCCTGCCCTTGGGGCCCCGTGGGGAGCTGCCGTTCGTCGACGGCGATCGCCGGAGTCCCGCCACCGTTCGGGCAGAGAGAGAGGAGGGAGAGGGGGACTAGTCAAACCTGACCAGTGGGCCCCCTGGACCCACTGTCAGTGACCCGCGCGCCACCCACGCTGGCTTTAGTGGAAGCGCAAAGTCCCCAGTATGTCTCCTCTGCTTCGAAAGCGTATTTTTCCCCGAAACGTTTTCTTTTCTGGTTTTACTAAAAATAGAACTTTGACTAATCTTTGACTGGCTATATCTTTTAAAATAAAACTCCAAATGAGTTGATTCTTTTTCCTACCTCTTTCAAATTTCATCTAGTTTATTTTGAGGTTTATTTCAAAAATATTTGGGACAACTTTTTGTACTGTTTTTGAAATATGTGTTATTCGAATATTTCTCAAAATAGGATTTTGGAGAAAAAGGCAACCTTCAAAAAGTGCACCCCACATGTGTACACTTGAAGGCAAGCATTCTAAACCCTGGCATAGTATTTTTGGATGTTGTTGATACGGTTACAACATCACCTTGACTTGGAGCATACGCTATTTTATGTGACGATAAAATCATACGCATGAGTGCACAATGGAGATTTCTTTGCTGTTATAAATGGATATGCCGGTGATAGTGATCATCCTCGTAAGCTTCTCATGCATACCGGAAGGAAGCCGGGAAAGTCGCGGTCTTGGGTAGACACGAGCTTGTCCCTAGTTCCTCTTGAGACGAGTATGTTCGGTATGGCATGGTGAGGCTTGATGAGTGTTAAGCTTATCTGTTATTGGAAATATATTTGTTATGACAATCATACAAGGAATACTTGAACCTCCTGAGTCGGCCGTAGATCAAGTCTTGTTCCAGTAACCCCCATACTTGCTTCGTACTACCACTTGTCCCTGCCATAGGCGGGGTACGGTTCAGTAAGTTGTCAACCCCTTGCTAGCACACACCGTACAGAGAGGCCGTGATGAGGGTCCCATGGCCATGGATTAAAGCCAGTCATCCGGTCCGGGGGCATGGGTGTTTCAGTTGTAGCCGAAGGGGTAGCTCCCCTAGTTTGCGCGCGGTATAAATTTTGTGATCCCATGCTACGTCGAGGTTGTAGCCTCCCCACTTAGAGTTTCGCTTGACAGGTGCCGTGGGTGATTCCAGACACCGGTAAGTTAAGCTGGTGTGTGCAGGTCAGGCGTGTTTTCAATTAAAAGACCGTAGACGGAATTAGTCCCGAGGGACTAAAGAAATCCGTTACCCGTGGGTAAAGAGTACACCCTCTGCAGAGATTATACATCTATTCGAATAGCCGTGTCCATGGTCAAGGACTACAGTCTGGGAAGGGTCAAGTGTCGGTCTTAGTGTCGGTCTTCGGAGGAAAAACTGCTAAACCCGAACATTGATTATGACCTGTGACTTGTGATGATTATGATTATTGTTATTATGGACTAACCATTTACATTATCTGAAGTATTGAGTATCCCTGGGACGGTCCTACCTCCTGGATATTCACTGTGATTATTGTATTATATAAGCCCTTTATGTGGTGTCGCTCAGACGCCCGACTGCGGCACGCTTGTTATTTATTTTATCCTTTATAAGCCCTTTATGTGGTGTCGCTCAGACGCCCGACTGCGGCATGCTTGTTATTTATTTTATCCTTTATAAGCCCTTTATGTGGTGTCGCTCAGACGCCCGACTGCGGCATGCTTGTTATTTATTTTATCCTTTATAAGCCCTTTATGTGGTGTCGCTCAGACGCCCGACTGCGGCATGCTTGTTATTTATTTAATTCTTTATAAGCCCTTTTGTGGTGTCGCTCAGACGCCCGACTGAGGCATGTTTTACTTTTCCTTTCAAGGCGTCACTTCAGACACTCGATCGGTGCATTCTATTCCTACTCCCGTAATGCATTTTACAGGAATAACCTGCATGCGTGCATCATGAATGTTGTTCATTTTGTGACTGGCGTTATGATCATAGAATATTTCGGAGCATGATTACCCCTAGTTATATTATACCCGTGTTCGTAATGTTTGCGAGTACATTCAAACGTACTCACTGGCTTGTCCCTGGCTATTGTCTTGGCCAGATTTCTTGCGTGGAGAAGAGCGTTACGACGACAGCCCCGTAACCCATGTAAAGGTGATAGCAGCCTCGCGAAGATAGGAGTTATCCTAGTCAGCTGTTCTTGTGGGAAATGGAGTCCCATAGACGCAGATGAACCACAAACCGCTTTCGCCATCAACCACTAGAAACCAAGTGTTGTACTCATAGGCCACAATGGTCTTGTACTACATATCTTTGTACTTTGCTTGGAATTTCTGTATCAAGTTAGTGTCTCATCAGCTAACAGTAATCCTGGGGCTGGTGAGCACAAGGGCCATTTTCTGGAGAATTAATATCCCGAAAAACCGGTCCTGACAGTTGCTCCACCGACGTACTTCTTCCTCGTACATATGCCCACGTACCCCCAAACTACCAGATACGGAGCCAAAAACCTAATTCCACCGCCGCAGCTTTCTGTACCTGGGAGATCCCATCTTGGGGCCTTTCCTGGAGCTCCGCCGGAGGGGGCATCGATCACGGTGGGCCTCTACATCATCTCCAAGGCCTCTCCGATGAAGTGTGAGTAGTTTACCTCAGACCTTCGGGTCCATAGTTATTAGCTAGATGGCTTCTTCTCTCTTTTTGGATCTCAATACAATGTTCTCCCCCTCTCTTGTGGAGATCTATTCGATGTAATCTTCTTTTGCGGTGTGTTTGTTGAGACCGATGAATTGTGGGTTTATGATCAAGATTATCTCTGAACAATATTCGAATCTCCTCTGAATTCTTTTATGTATGATTGGTTATCTTTGCAAGTCTCTTCGAATTATCAGTTTGGTTTGGCCTACTAGATTGATCTTTCTTGCAATGGGAGTAGTGCTCAGCTTTGGGTTCAATCTTGTTGTGTCCTTTCCCAGTGACAATAGGGGCAGCAAGGCACGTATTGTATTGTTGCCATCGAGGATAAAAAGATGGGGTTTATATCATATTGCATGAGCTTATCCCTCTACATCATGTCATCTTTCTTAATGCGTTACTCTGTTCTTCATGAACTTAATACTCTAGATGCATGCTGGATAGCGGTCGATGTGTGGAGTAATAGTAGTAGATGCAGGGAGGAGTCGGTCTACTTGTCGCGGACGTGATGCCTATATACATGATCATACCTAGATATTCTCATAACTATGCTCAATTCTATCAATTGCTCAACAGTAATTTGTTCACCCACCGTAATATTTATGCTCTTGAGAGAAGCCACTAGTGAAACCTATGGCCCCCGGGTCTATTTTCCATCATATTAATCTTCCAACACTTAGCTATTTTATTGCCTTTTATTTTACTTTGCATCTTTATCATAAAAATACCAAAAATATTATCTTATCATATCTATCAGATCTCACTCTCGTAAGTGACCGTGAAGGGATTGACAACCCCTTTTTCGCGTTGGTTGCGAGGATTTATTTGTTTGTGTAGGTGCGAAGGACTCGTGCCTGGCCTCCTACTGGATTGATACCTTGGTTCTCAAAAACCGAGGGAAATACTTACGCTACTTTACTGCATCACCCTTTCCTCTTCAAGGGAAAACCAACGCATTGCTCAAGAGGTAGCAAGAAGGATTTCTGGCGCCGTTGCCGGGGAGATTCACGCCAAGTCAAGTCAATATTAGACTCCCGCTAGCGTGCGATTTCTGGCGCGGTTGCCGGGGAGTCTACGCAAAAGTCAAGCCATACCAAGTACCCATCACAAACCCTTATCTCCCGCATTACATTATTTGCCATTTGCCTCTCGTTTTCCTCTCCCCCACTTCACCCTTGCCGTTTTATTCGCCCTCTTTTCTGTTCGCCTCTTTTTCGCTTGCTTCTTGTTTGTTCGTGTGTTGGATTGCTTGTTTGTCACGATGGCTCAAGATAATACTAAATTGTGTGACTTTACCAATACCAACAACAATGATTTTCTTAGCACGCCAATTGCTCCTCTTAATGATGCTGAATCTTGTGAGATTAATGCTGCTTTGTTGAATCTTGTCATGAAAGATCAATTTGCCGGCCTTCCTAGTGAAGATGCGCTACCCATCTAAATAGCTTCGTTGATTTGTGTGATATGCAAAAGAAGAAAGATGTGGATAATGATATTGTTAAATTGAAGCTATTTCCTTTTTCGCTTAAAGATCATGCTAAAGTGTGGTTTTCGTCTTTGCCTAAAAATAGTATTGATTCTTGGAATAAGTGCAAATATGCTTTTATCTCTAAGTATTTTCCTCCCGCTAAAATCGTCTCTCTTAGAAACCATATTATGAATTTTAAGCAATTTGATCATGAACATGTTGCACAAGCTTGGGAGAGGATGAAATTGATGATACGTAATTGTCCTACACATGGTTTGAATTTGTGGATGATTATACAAAAAATTTCTGCTGGATTGAATTTTGCTTCTAGAAATCTTTTAGATTCGGCCGCGGGAGGCACTTTTATGGAAATCACTTTAGGAGAAGCTACCAAACTCCTAGATAATATTATGGTTAATTATTCTCAATGGCACACCGAAAGATCTACTAATAAAAAGGTGCATGCGATAGAAGAAATCAATGTTTTGAGTGGAAAGATGGATGAACTTATGAAATTATTTGCTACTAAAAGTGTTTTTTCAGATCCTAATGATATGCCTTTATCTACTTTGATTGAGAATAATAATGAATCTATGGATGTTAATTTTGTTGGTAGGGATAATTTTGGTAACAATGCTTATAGAGGAAACTTTAATCCTAGGCAGTATCCTAGTAATTCCTCTAACAATTATGGTAATTCCTACAACAATTCTTATGGAAATTTTAATAAGATGCCCTCTAAATTTGAGAATAGTGTTAAGGAGATTATGGATTCGCAAAAGAATTTCAATGCTTTGCTTGAAGAAAAATTGCTTAAAGTTGAGGAATTGGCTAGGAACGTTGATAGAATTTCTCTTGATGTTGATTCTTTGAAACTTAGATCTATTCCACCTAAGCATGATATCGATGAGTCTCTCAAAGCCATGAGAATTTCCATTGATGAGTGCAAGGAAAGAACCGCTAGGATGCGTGCTAAGAAAGATTGCTTTATGAAAGCGTGTTCTTCTAATTTCTATGAGAATAAAGATGAAGATCTAAAAGTTATTGATGTGTCTCCTATCAAATCATTGTTTTGCAATATGAATCTTAATAATGATGGAACTGAATATGAGCCACCTTTACCTAGAAGGCGTTCCAAAAATTCGGAGTCTTTAGATCTTGATGCTAAAATTGGTAAAAGTGGGATTGAAGAAGTTAAAACTTTAGATACCAATGAACCCACTATTTTGGATTTCAAGGAATTTAATTATGATAATTGCTCTTTAATAGATTGTATTTCCTTGTTGCAATCCGTGCTAAATTCTCCGCATGCTTATAGTCAAAATAAGGCTTTTACTAAACATATCGTTGATGCTTTAATGCAATCTTATGAAGAAAAACTTGAGTTGGAAGTTTCTATCCCTAGAAAGCTTTATGATGAGTGGGAACCTACTGTTAAAATTAAAATTAAAGATCATGAGTTGTATGCTTTGTGTGATTTGGGTGCTAGTGTTTCCACGATTCCGAAAACCTTGTGTGATTTGCTAGGTTTTCATGAACTTGATGATTGCTCTTTAAATTTGCACCTTGCGGATTCCACCATTAAAAAACCTATGGGAAGAATTAATGATGTTCTTATTGTTGCAAATAGGAACTATGTGCCCGCAGATTTTATTCTTCTTGATATCGATTGCAATCCTTCATGTCCTATTATTCTTGGTAGACCTTTCCTTAGAACGATTGGTGCAATTATTGATATGAAGGAAGGGAATATTAGATTCCAATTTCCATTAAGGAAAGGCATGGAACACTTCCCTAGAAAGAAAATAAAATTACCCTATGAATCCATCATGAGAGCCACTTATGGATTGCCCACCAAAGATGGCAATACCTAGATCTATCCTTGTTTTTTATGCCTAGCTAGGGGCGTTAAATGATAGCGCTTGTTGGGAGGCAACCCAACTTTATTTTAGTTTTTTGCTTTTTGCTTCTGTTTAGGAATAAATAATATGTCTAGCCTCTGGTTAGATTCGTTTTTATGTTTTAGTTAGTGTTTGTGCCAAGTAAAACCGTTAGGATAACCTACGATAATAGTTATTTGATTCTGCTGCAGAAAACAGAAACTTTGCGCGCACGAGATTAGTTTTCATAAATCGCAGGAACGTGCTTTTCAGTTGATCCTTTTTTCTGTAGATCAATAAACAAATTATCTATAACTTCCTAATTTGGAGGATTTTTTCACATTCCAGAAGTTTGCGTTAGTTACAGATTACTACAGACTGTTTTGTTTTTGACAGATTCTGTTTTTCGTGTGTTGTTTGCTTATTTTGATGAATCTATGGCTAGTAAAATAGTTTATAAACCATAGGGAAGTTGGAATACAGTAAGTATAACACACATATAAATAAAGAATGAGTTCATTACAGTACCTTGAAGTGGTGTTTTGGTTTTTTTCGCTAACGGAGCTCACGAGATTTTTTTTTAAGTTTTGTGTTGTGAAGTTTTCAAGTTTTGGGTAAAATATTTGATGGACTATGCAACAAGGAGTGGCAAGAGCCAAAGCTTGGGGATGCCCATGGCACCCCAAGATAATCTAAGGACACCTAAAAGCCAAAGCTTGGGGATGCCCCGGAAGGCACCCCCTCTTTCGTCTATTTCCATCGGTAACTTTACTTGGAGCTATATTTTTATTCACCACATGATATGTGTTTTGCTTGGAGCGTCTTGTATTATTTGAGTCTTTGCTTTTTAGTTTACCACAATCATCCTTGTTGTACACACCTTTTGAGAGAGACACACATGATTCGGAATTTATTAGAATACTCTATGTGCTTCACTTATATCTTTTGAGCTATATAGTTTTTGCTCTAGAGCTTCACTTAAATCTTTTAGAGCACGGTGGTGGATTTGTTTTATAGAAACTATTGTTCTCTCATGCTTCACTTATATTATTTTGAGAGTCCTACAAAACAGCATGGTAATTTGCTTTAAATGTGAAATTAATCCTAATATGCTAGGCATTCAAGATTAGTAAAAGCTTTCTTAGGAGTGTGTTGAATACTACGAGAAGTTTGATGCTTGATGATGGTTTTGAGATATGGAGGTAGTAATATTAAAGTCATGCTAGTTGAGAAATTATGAATTTGAGAAATACTTGTGTTGAAGTTTGTGATTCCCGTAGCATGCACGTATAGTGAACCGTTATGTGATGAAGTTGGAGCATGATATATTTATTGATTGTCTTCCTTATGTGTGGAGGCCGGGATCGTGCGATGGTTAACTCCTACCAACCCTTCCCCTAGGAGCATGCGTGTAGTACTTTGTTTTGATGACTTGTAGATTTTTGCAATACGTATATGAGTTCTTTATGACTAATGTTGAGTCCATGGATTATACGCACTCTCACCCTTCCACCGTTGCTAGCCTCTCTAGTACCGCGCAACTTTCGCCGGTGCATTACACCCACCATATACCTTCCTCAAAACATCCACCATACCTACCTATTATGGCATTTCCATAGCCATTCCGAGATATATTGCCATGCAACTTTCCACCGTTCCGTTTATTATGACACGCTCCATCATTGTCATATTGCCTAGCATGATCATGTAGTTGACATAGTATTTGTGGCAAAGCCACCGTTCATAATTCTTTCATACATGTCACTCATGATTCATTGCATATACTAGTACACCGCCGGAGGCATACACATAGAGTCATATTTTGTTCTAAGTATTGAGTTGTAATTCTTGAGTTGTAAGTAATAAAAGTGTGATGTTCAACATTATTAGAGCATTGTCCCATGTGAGGAAAGGATGATGGAAACTATGATTCCCCCAC
Source organism: Triticum aestivum (assembly GCF_018294505.1). NCBI lineage: Eukaryota > Viridiplantae > Streptophyta > Magnoliopsida > Poales > Poaceae > Triticum > Triticum aestivum. The sequence continues at coordinate 84,072,246 of NC_057814.1, forward strand.
AAGTCGGGATGAGATTCCGGACTAAATAAAAAAAGGAAAAAAGAGGCCAAAGAAAAAAAAGAGAAAAGGCCCAAAAAAAGAAAAAAATGAGAGAAAAAGAGAGAAGGGACAATGTTACTATCCTTTTACCACACTTGTGCTTCAAAGTAGCACCAAGATCTTCATGATAGAGAGTCTCCTATGATATCATTTTCATTTACTAGTGGGAATTTTTCATTATAGAACTAGGCTTGTATATTCCAATGATGGGCTTCCTCAAAATTGCCCCAGGTCTTCGTGAGCAAGCAAGTTGGATGCACACCCACTTAGTTTCTTCTGTTGAGTTTTCATATACTTATAGCTCTAGTGCATCCGTTGCATGGCAATCCCTACTCCTCACATTGATATCTATTAATGGGCATCTCCATAGCCCGTTGATACGCCTAGTTGATGTGAGACTATCTTCTCCTTTTTGTCTTCTCCACAACCACCATATTCTATTTCACATATAGTGATATGTCCATGGCTCACGCTCATGTGTTGCGTGAAAGTTGAAAAGGTTTGAAAATTCTAAAATATGAAACAATTGCTTGACTAAAACCAGGGTTCTACATGATTTAAATATTTTGTGTGATGAAGATAGAGCATAGCCAGACTATATGATTTTGTAGGGATAACTTTCTTTAGCCATGTTATTTTGAGAACATATGATTGCTTAGTTAGTATGCTTGAAGTATTATTATTTTTATGTCAATATTAAACTTGTATCTTGAATCTTTCGGATCTGAATATTCATACCACAATTAAGAGGGTTACATTGAAAACCATGCCAAGTAGCATTCCGCATCAAAAATTCTATTTTTATCATTTACCTACTCGAGGACGAGCAGGACTTAACCTTGGGGATGCTTGATACGTCTCCCATGTATCTATAATTTTTGATTGCTTCATGTTATATCATATTCTGTTTTGGACATTATTGGGCTTTATTATACACTTTTATATTACTTTTGGGACTAACCTACTAACCGGAGGCCTAGCCCAGAATTGCTGTTTTTTTTGCCTATTTCAGAGTTTCGCGGAAAAAGAATATCAAACGGAGTCCAAACGGAATGAAACCTTCGGGAACGTGATTTTCGGAACGAACGTGATCCAGAGGACTTGGACCCTACGTCAAGACATCAACCAGGAGGGCACGAGGTAGGGGGCGCGCCTACCCCCCTGGGCGCGCCCTCCACCCTCGTGGGCCCCATGTTGCTCCACCGACGTACTTCTTCCTCCTTCATATACCCACGTACCCCCAAACTACCAGATACGGAGCCAAAAACCTAATTCCACCGCTGCAACTTTCTGTACCTGCGAGATCCCATCTTGGGGCCTTTTCCGGAGCTCCGCCGGAGGGGGCATCGATCACGGAGGGCCTCTACATCATCTCCAAGGCCTCTCCGATGAAGTGTGAGTAGTTTACCTCAGACCTTCGGGTCCATAGTTATTAGCTAGATGGCTTCTTCTCTCTTTTTGGATCTCAATACAATGTTCTCCCCCTCTCTTGTGGAGATCTATTCAATGTAATCTTCTTTTGAGGTGTGTTTGTTGAGACCGATGAATTGTTGGTTTATGATCAAGATTATCTATGAACAATATTTGAATCTCCTCTGAATTCTTTTATGTATGATTGGTTATCTTTGCAAGTCTCTTCGAATTATCAGTTTGGTTTAGCCTACTAGATTGATCTTTCTTGCAATGGGAGAAGTGCTTAGCTTTGGGTTCAATCTTGCGGTGTCCTTTCCCAGTGACAGTAGGGGCAGCAAGGCACATATTGTATTGTTGCCATCGAGGATAAAAAGATGGGGTTTATATAATATTGCATGAGTTTATCCCTCTACATCATGTCATCTTTCTTAATGCGTTACTCTGTTCTTCATGAACTTAATACTCTAGATGCATGCTGGATAGCGGTTGATGTGTGGAGTAATAGTAGTAGATGCAGGCAGGAGTCGGTCTACTTGTCGCAGACGTGATGCCTATATACATGATCATACCTAGATATTCTCATAACTATGCTCAATTCTATCTATTGCTTAACAGTAATTTGTTCACCCACCGTAATATTTATGCTCTTGAGAGAAGCCACTAGTGAAACCTATGGCCCCCGGGTCTATTTTCCATCATATTAGTCTTCCAACACTTAGCTATTTTTATTGCCTTTTATTTTACTTTGCATCTTTCTCATAAAAGTACCAAAAATATTATCTTATCATATCTATCAGATCTCACTCTCGTAAGTGACCGTGAAGGGGTTGACAACCCCTTTTTCGCGTTGGTTGTGAGGATTTATTTGTTTGTGTAGGTGCGAGGGACTCGTGTGTGGCCTCCTACTGGATTGATACCTTGGTTCTCAAAAACTGAGGGAAATACTTACGCTACTTTACTGCATCACCCTTTCCTCTTCAAGGGAAAACCAACGCAGTGATCAAGAGGTAGCAATGCTTTTTCTTGATTTCTACCTTCGCCGATTTCAGCATCGTGAAGAGCTTGGGAATCGTTTTCGTCATCCCTTGCATATTATAGTTCATCACAAAGTTTTAGTAACTTGGTGATAGTGACTAGAGAACTCTGTCAATCACTATCTTATCTGGAAGACTAACTCCCACTTGATTCAAGCGATTGTAGTACCCAGACATTCTGAGTATATGCTCACTAGCTGAGCTATTCTCCTCCATCTTGTAGGCAAAGTACTTTGTCAGAGGTCTCATACCTCTCGACTCGGGCATGAGACTGAAATACCAATTTCATATCTTGGAACATCTCATATGCTCCGTGGCGTTCAAAACATTTTTTGAAGTCCCGGTTCTAAGCCGTAAAGCACGGTGCACTAAACTATCAAGTACTCATCATACCGAGCTTTGTCAAACGTTCATAATGTCTGCATCTGCTCCTGCAATAGGTCTGTCACCTAGCGGTGCAAGTACTATCAGGACTACGTTCATGATAAAATAAATTTCAATTAATCATATCACTTAAGAACTCCCACTTAGATAGACATCCCTCAAGTCATCTAAATGATCACGTGATCCATATCAACTAAACCATGTCCGATCATCACGTGAGATGGAGTAGTTTTCAATGGTGAACATCACTATGTTGATCATATCTACTATATGATTCGCGTTCGACCTTTCGGTCTCCAATGTTTCGAGGCCATGTCAGCATATGCTAGGCTCATCATGTTTAACCCGAGTATTCTGCGTGTGCAAAATTAGCGTGCACCCGTTGTATGTGAACGTAGAGCTTATCACACCCGATCATCACGTGGTGTCTCAGCACGAAGAACTGTCGCAACTGTGCATACTCATGGATAACACTTATACCTTGAAATTTAGTGAGGGATCATATTATAATGCTATCGCCATACTAAGCAAAATAATATGTAGAAAAGATAAACATCACATGCAATAAAAAATGTGACATGATATGGCCATCATCATCTTATGCCTTTGATCTCCATCTCCAAAGTACCGTTATGATCTCCATCGTCACCGGCATGACACCATGATCTCCATCATCTTGATCTCTATCAACGTGTCGTCACATGGTCGTCTCGCCAACTATTGCTTTTGCAACTATTGCTATCGCATAGCGATAAAGTAAAGCAATTATATGGCGCTTGCATCTTATGAAATAAAGAGACAACCATAAGGCTCCTGCCAGTTGCCGATAACTTTAACAAAACATGATCATCTCATACAACAAATTATATACCATCACGTCTTGACCATATCACATCACAGCAAGCCTTGCAAAAACAAGTTAGACGTCCTCTACTTTGCTGTTGCAAATTTTACGTGGCTGCTACGGGCTTAGCAAGAACCGTTCTTACCTACGCATCAAAACCACAATGCTTTTTCGTCAAGTGTGTTGTTTTAACCTTCAACAAGGACTGGGCGTAGTCACACTCGATTCAACTAAAGTTGGAGAAACAGACACCTGATGAGGACATAGACCTGGGGTAGGGTAATAGGCCTGACCTATACGTCCTACCCAAGGTCACTGTCTTAGAAACAAAGAAGTTCAAGAGACAATAGGAAGGGCCCAACAAAGGTGTCGAGTGCAATCCACTCGACCTACCATTCACTCGGAGACCCTCCTTCTTTAGGTCACTCGACCACTCAATCATTCGACCATGCAAGAAACCACTCGACATACCGAAGATCTAAGGTCACTCAGCACAGCAACGGTCGGACGTTTATTCATAGACTTAATGATCATTTATATCACTTTATTACGGACGTTACCTGTAACGCTCCTTCTTTATGTACATTGAACCCCTTGTAACATGGGCTGGCTGGGGTCCTGGCGCACTCTATATAGGCCACCCCCCTCCACAGGCACAAGGGTTCGCACCCCTGTAAACACACACATATACAATCCAGTCGACCGCCTCCGGGCTCCGAGACGTAGGGTTGTTACTTCTTCCGAGAAGGGCCTGAACTCGTAAAACTCGTGTGTACAACTTCGCCATAGCTAGGATCTTGCCTCCTCATATTTATCCCCCTATTCTACTGTCATTCTTAGTACCACGACAGTTGGCGCCCACCATGGGGCAGGTGTCTTAGCAACTTGTTGGTGAAGTTGCGACTTTTTCTGATTCCCATCGTGATGGTTTCCGACGGAGGAATGGCTGAGGGCCGCGAGATCCGTCTCGGCGCGCTCGTCTTCGTCGCCGACGACTCTGCCTGGCTTCAAGAGGCTCCACTCGACGTCGAGGCACTCCCTGTCCACGGGGCGACGCACTTTCGCGCATGTGTCCGTGGCGTCCTTCTTCGGCAGCCGTCGACTCAGTATTGGTCGGCTCCTGTGGTGTCCTCGCTCCCCGCTGTTCGCCGGTGCAAGCGTTCCGGTCGGTCGCGCCTCCAGCGATGGGTGAGACACACGGTGGCCCGCTAGTCGGCCAGCCCACAAGTCGCGGCAATCGAGCCCGACGAAACTCTCTACGGCCTGTTCGACCTGTCAAGTAGCTCCGTCGAGACCGCATCCGAGTGCGACAGCAGTGACCCCGCGGTGGAAGTATTGATGGTCAATGGACCACACAGTCCTCTTGGCTTCCCCCGCGACGACGGTGGTGATGGCGATGGCGATCCGTCGCGCGTCCACGAGGAGTACCGCCCCGAGCCTCTTTCTTCGCAGCAGAGGGAAGAGCTCCGCCGCCGCAATATGGATGCACTTCACACTCCCATCGTTGGAGAAACCCCCGAGGCCCGGGCCTTGAAGGAGGTGCGCTTGGCCAACTTGGCTGAGCGCACTCGACTGGAGAACCTCCAGCACGCACTCGACGAGCGTGCTCGGCATCGGATTCCTGAATCCAGTCGACGACAGCTTTTTCCGCCGCCAACTCAGGTATACCAAACTCCAATTCAGAATCTCACAGTTGCAGCCCGAATAGCAGAGTCGATTCAGCCTTCCCGGTCGGAAGCTGGCAGAGGTTTGATGCAGATCCGGGCTTTACTCCGGGCAGCAGGAGAGCAGAACACAGCAGTATCTCAGTCGCGGAATAGGATTCATAGCAGATCTGTGATGGCAGACACAGTTCAGTCGGCTCATAGCCCAAGATCGCCCCTGAGGCGTGAGGGACGTGGAGACCGGCGAGATCAGTACAGAAATCATGAGCAGTATGATCACCGACTCGACCATGATGATCGTCGTCGAGTGCCCACGCCTCCCCCGAGGAGTGGGTCGTACGTGCCTCGGCAGCACGATGACAGACGCCCTCACAGTGGTGGGCGAAGAATTCAAGTCGACCCCCGAGAGCCGGGCTTTGATGCGAGATCTATTCTTGTTCAAGGTCTGGTTGACAGGAACAGAGCTCACAAAGAAGGTCATGACAGAGATTATCTGACTGGCAGCAGAGTGCATGTCTCAGGCCCAGAGTGTTTCAGTAGAGCCATCATGGCTGCAGTGATTCCTCCCAACTTCAGGTTGGCGACTGGAGTCAGCAAGTTCACTGGTGAGTCCAAGCCTGACACTTGGCTTGAGGACTACCGAGTGGCTGTTCAGATTGGAGGCGGCAATGATGAAGTGGCCATGAAGCACCTTCCTCTGATGTTGGAGGGCTCGGCCAGAGCGTGGTTGAATCAGTTAGCACCTGGCAGCATATATAGTTGGGATGAACTCGCCCGAGTGTTTGTTAGAACCTTTGAAGGTACATGCAAACGGCCAGCAGGGTTAACAGAATTGCAATCCTGTATGCATAAACCGAATGAAACCTTGAGGGATTATATCCAGAGATGGATCACATTGCACCACATAGTGGAGAATGTGTCAGATCACCAAGCAGTTTGTGCCTTCAAGGAAGGTGTCAAGTATCGAGAATTGAACCTGAAGTTCGGTCGGACCGGAGATATGTCTCTGAGTCGGATGATGGAGATTGCCACCAAGTATGCTAATGGTGAAGAGGAGGATCGACTCCGGAGTGGCAAGCACAAAACAGTTTCCCAAGAAACCGGAGGAGAGAATTCCAGTCGGAAGCAGAAGCGCAAAGCCGAGCCAGCTGCTCCTGGTGAAGCCTTAGCCGTGACTCAAGGAAAGTTCAAGGGGAATCCCAAAGGGCAGTGGAACCCTAAGAAAGTGAAAGATCACGATGGAAATGATGTGTTGGATTTACCATGCCATATTCACACCAAAAAAGATGAGAGGGTAATTTCATTTACCCTAAACATACCACTCGACAGTGTCGGCTCCTGATCTAGCAGTTCCGAGAGAAACAGCTCAAGGAGAAGGAAAAGGAGTCGGACAAGGGTGAGGATAAAGAAGAAGACGATGATGGTTTCCCCAATGTCAATTCCACTCTGATGATTTTTGCTGATGTTGAGAGAAAAAGTCGACTGAAAGTCATTAACAGAGAAGTGAACATGGTCGCTCCGGCGACACCCAGTTATTTGAAGTGGTCTCAGACTGCCATTACATTCGACCAGTCTGATCACCCAGCGCGCATAGCCACCCCTGGGAGGCAAGCGTTGGTGGTCGACCCAGTTGTTGAAGGCACTCGACTGACTAAAGTGCTAATGGATGGTGGCAGTGGCCTGAATATCCTTTATGCTGAAACCTTGAAAGGGATGGGCATTCCGATGTCCAAACTTAGTGAATGCAATATGAGTTTCCATGGGGTTATACCTGGCAAGAAAGCTGAATCACTCGGCCAGATCGCCCTCGATGTGGTTTTCGGTGATTCCAAGAATTACCGCAAGGAAAAGTTGACGTTTGAAGTCGTGGATTTCCAGAGTGCTTATCATGCTATTCTGGGTAGGCCTGCTTATGCACGTTTTATGGCTCGACCATGTTACATGTACCTCAAATTGAAGATGCCTGGTCCTAGAGGAGTGGTCACTATCACTGGCAATCGGCAGAAGGCAGAAGAGTGCTTCCAGAAGGGCTCAAAAATCGCCGATGCACAGATGGCAGTAGTAGAATTGCAAGAGTACCAGAAAATGCAGATCCGAGTGATTTGCTGCGAGCCAAGAAGCCTGCCACAGACTCTGCATTTCAGTCGTCCGGTGGAACGAAGCCGATTCATATTCACCCGACCGATCCCAATGCTGCTCCGACTCACATCTCGACAACGCTCGACAGCAAATAGGAAGAAGCGCTCATCCAGTTCCTCCGTGAGAACTGGGACATCTTTGCATGGAAACCTTCTGACATGCCGGGTGTACCCAGGGGACTGGCTGAGCATCTTTGCGAGTCGACCGAAAAGTAAAACTAGTCAAGGAACATCTTCGACGGTCCGCCGTACAGAAGAGGAAAGCAATTGGTGAGGAAGTAGCTCGGCTCCTGGCAGCTGAGTTCATCCGAGAAATCTACCACTCCGAGTGGCTCGCCAATGTTGTCATGGTCCCCAAGAAGGACGATTCACTTCGCATGTGCATTGACTTCAAGCATATCAATCGGGCCTGCCCGAAAGATCATTTTCCTCTCCCCCGCATTGACCAAATCGTCGACTCGACTGCAGGGTGTGAGCGATTGTCTTTTCTGGACGCCTATTTCGGGTATCATCAGATCCGACTGTATGGACCCGACGAGATAAAAACAGCTTTCATCACTCCATTCGGGTGCTTCTGTGATGTCACCATGCCATTCGGCCTGAAGAACGCCGGAGCCACATTCATGAGGATGATTCAGAAGTGTTTGCTCACTCAAATCAGTCGGAATGTGGAAGCATACATGGATGACATTGTGGTCAAGTCACGTAAGGGTTCTGACCTACTAGCTGACCTTGCTGAAACTTTTGCCAACCTCAGAAGGTATGATATCAAGCTTAATCCATCAAAGTGCACATTCAGAGTTCCTGGCAGAAAATTACTCGGTTTCCTCGTTTCCGAACGAGGGATCGACGCTAACCCAGAGAAAGTTGGTGCTATACTCCGGATGAAATGCCCTGTGCGTGTGCACTATGTCCAGAAGCTTACTGGTTGTTTGGCCACCTTAAGTCGATTCATTTCTCGCCTCGGTGAAAAGGCATTGCCTCTTTACCAACTGATGAAGAAGTCTGATGATCTTCGTCAATGCCTTCTTCAGTTCTTCCTTGTCCGTGCACATCTGGTTCTCCTGGCGACGAATATGTTGGTTTTGCTCCTGGATGAAAGCTGCGATTGATCCATCCTTCTTGGTTCTGATCATCTCCCATTGCGCGTCTCGGCGTCCACAAATCTGATAAATTGTATCCTTAAGCTCCTGGTGGTAGACTTCTCCAATGCGTCCCATGGCGATGTGTGCGGCCATGCTCTTCCCTAAACTCCAGGTTGGTGCTTCGAAAACCAATCTTATGGGTTCAGTAACTGGCACAAACGTCCTTCCTGGAATGTGAACTTGAATCTTCCAGCTCTCCTCTTCGGGTAATGTGGCGTTGTAGGTTCCGGTGATGCTTGGTATTCCTATGTTCAAATACTTGGTGACTTCCTTCAATTGTCGACCAAACGGCGTGTCTTCATCTGGTTGCATGAACTTGCTCCTTGCATCCGCCATTCCTAAAAGAGTAGAAAAAGGAGAGGGGTCAGAAATGAGAAGAGAGAAGCTTTCTAGGGCTTAAGCTTAGTGGTCATGTCGTACAGTCAGCGTGTGCTCTGATACCACCTTTGTAGCGACCAGACCTCAAATGGTCTGTGCTGCTGTGCACCAGTGTCATCCCTGGATCAGTAATGCTGACACGCAGAGTACAAATGGAGGATTTATAACAGAGTAGCAATCACACACTTATTACATCGAATATCTCCAAAGAGAATAAGTATGATAAATATGGCTTAAGGCCATCTAAACGATAACAGTGGAAGACTTGGAAGATAAGTGAGTCCATCAACTCCAGCGGCATCACTGAGTATAAGACCACGACCTAAGGCACCTTACTCGTCGTCTGAAAAGTCTGCAACATGAAACGTTGCAGCCCGAAAACGGGTCAGCACATAGAATATGCTGGCAATGTAACACATCGAGAATAATGAACAATAATAATGCTATACTACATGCATTTATGGCTGGTGGAAAGCTTTATGGTTACAATTTTGCGAAAAGCCAAATTTTCCCTACTTCAAAGGAATAAATTTTATTTAACTATCATGGTGGTTGTTAAACATTGAGAAGGTACCTCCAACTCAATCCCAATTAAGAGTCATCATTAACCCAACAAAATTAATTAAAAGTAACATGGTGATGAGATTCAAATGATAATCTAGGTACTAGATACTCAAGTTGTCCATAACCGGGGACACGGCTAACCATGATTAGTTTGTACACTCTGTAGAGGTTTGCGCACTTTTCCCCACAAGACTCGATCGCCTCCGCTTGATTCTCGCACTGCATGATGTTTGAGAAACGGATGACCGAGACACAGCCTTTCAGGAACAATCACTCTTTACTCTAGGTGGACCGGTACACCTACTTTCCCCTACATCTGCTAGCCCACCTCTTCAAGAGATCATGTAACCTACTCAACTATGCTAGAGCCCATAATAGCTTGTGGCTGCACACGGAAGTTTCTAGCATGAATAATCCTATGCTCCCTTTGAGCCTGGGTGGCGGTCCTTATACATACAGACAACACTGGATTCTCCAGGTGCCTCAATCCACCCAGATGTGAGTTTTAGTTGCCACCTTAGGTAAACCATTATTAACAATCTCACATCTGTCATGAATATCTCTCAAACCCAATCCACGTCTACGAGCATAGCATGGCAATAATAATAGCAACGTCGAAGTAACTCCCAAGGGTTTGATAAAAGAACAGGTAATAGGTACTACCTCAACTACTTCCCAATACCCACAATTTAATTAGATCCTAATCATGCAATGTTTGAGGAATAGATCTAATGCAATAAAACTGGGTATGGAAGGTATATGATCAAAGTGTTACTTGCCTTGCTGATGATCCGCAAAACCTAGCGATTCGAAGTAACAAGCGGCACACTCCGGGTACTCTATCGCAAACAAACAAGCAGACAATCAGTACTCATCTAATGCACAGGTAAAACTCGAATGAAAGATCCAACCAGAAAGTTCAACTTAAGAACTCCGGTTTGCAAAAAGAATCAACTCGAACGAAGCAACGAAAGTCAAACGGCGAAAGAAACAAGCTTCGTTTACTAATCTGAATCTAGGTCAAATTTTACAGTAGCAAAAACTTGTTTGAGTAGGTTAAACGGAAAGAGAATTTCGAGACGAAACTCTAGGCGCTTGAATCGCCTGATTCCGATAAACGAGCGAAAAGTTAAACAGAAACGAAGATTCGATCAGAAATCGAATCTGAGATAATCGTGGAAAAATCCGACGAAAAAGAAAAACGGACGAACGGTTAAAGAATGGACGTTCGTTAACAGAGAAAAACCGACGAACGCGTTCGTTAAACGAACGTGTCGGTGAACGTTCACAAAATAACAAAACCGAAAAAAACCGATCTAGGGTTTTTTTTTAAACGAACGGTTTTTTTAAACAAAACCGGCAACGAACGGCGGCGAGCTCCGGCGGGGCTTGGCCGGCTCCGGCGAGGGGCGGCGAGGGCGCGGGGTGCGGGGTGCTCGGGGGGTGCGAGGGGGCGGCAAACGGCGGCGGCGGCTCCCGTGCTCGGCTCCGACGGCGGCGGGGCGGGCAAGTGCGCGGCGGCGGGATGAGTAGAAGAGGGGGGGCGGCTATATATATAGTAGGGGGGGTGGAGGTGGCTTGGGGGAGGGGCAAGGCGCGGCGGGGTGGCGGTCGGGTGCCGGACTCGGCGAGCGGCGGCGGCGTCGTGCTGGGGAAGGAGAGGGGCGCGGGGTGGGCCGGCGCTCGGCTGGGCTTCGGCCCAGTCGGGCGTCGCGCGGTTTTTTTTTAAATACGTTCCGCGGAAAATAATTCATAGAAAAATAAATAAAAATCCAAAAAAGATAAAACAAATTTTCCCCGTCTAGTTAGAAAATCTAGAATAGGGTGAACATTTTTTTAACACAAAATAAATTTTTGAAAACATGCAATATTTTTAATGCAATTAAAATTGCAAATAAAAATCCGAATAAATTCCAATAAATGATTTTAACACTTTTTCTCCAGTATTTCAATTGTTTTGGAGAAGTCATATTTTCTCCTCTCATTTATTTTGTTTAATGAAATATTTTCCGGAGAGAAAAATAATTAAAACCAAAATCCTCGTCTTATTATTTGATGGAAATCAAATATGAAAATTTGAGAAAATCCCCAACTCTCTCCGAGGGTCCTTGAGTTGCTTAGGATTTATCGAGGATTTGTCAAAATGCAATAAAATATGATATGCAATGATGATCTATGTATAACATACCAAATTGAAAATTTGGGATGTTACACTGATGCACCGTTTGTAGAGCTCAAAGCCCTGCTTTCCACCCAGCCGGTGCTTGCTGCCCCAATCAGCAAAGAGCCTTTACTACTTTACATTGCAGCCACTGGACAAGTTGTCAGTACAGTACTCACGGTCGAGCGGGAAGAAGAAGGAAAAGCCTATAAAGTTCAGCGCCCAGTATATTATGTTTCTGAAGTTCTGACTCCATCAAAGCAAAGATATCCACATTATCAGAAGCTTGTTTATGGGATTTACATGACCACGAAGAAGGTTGCACACTATTTCTCTGACCACTTCATTAAAGTCGTCAGCGACGCTCCATTATCAGAGATTCTGAACAACAGAGATGCAACTAGTCGAGTGGCAAAGTGGGCGATTGAACTCCTTCCCTTGGATATCAAGTTTGAGGCAAAGAAAGCTATCAAGTCCCAAGCAATAGCTGATTTCCTCGCCGAGTGGATCGAATAGCAACTGCCGGCTCAAATCCACTCGGAGCACTAGACCATGTTCTTTGATGGCTCCAAGATGCTGAATGGTTCCGGCGCTGGGGTGGTACTGGTATCCCCCCGAGGGGACAAGCTCAGATATGTTCTCCAGATTCACTTTGATTCCTCCAATAACGAAGCTGAATATGAAGCACTCTTATATGGGTTATGTATGGCCATTTCACTCGATGTCCATCGCCTCATGGTCTACGGCAACTCAGATTTGGTAGTCAATCAAGTGATGAAAGAGTGGGACGTCAGAAGCCCAGCTATGACTGGTTACTGTAATGCAGTGAGGAAGTTGGAAAAGAAGTTTGAGGGGTTAGAGCTCCATCATATACCCCGACTGAAAAATCAAGCAGTTGATGATTTGGCAAAGATAGGTTCCAAGAGGGAAGCCATTCCCAGCAATGTGTTTTTGGAACACATTCATACACCTTCAGTTCAAGAAGATCCTTTCACTGAAGAGCCCCCGCAGCCTAAGAGTGCCACAGATCCGACTGAAGTCGAAGTCCCAGCCGTGGTCGACTTGATCATGGAGGTTTTGGTCATCACTCCCGACTGGACAGTGCCATACATTGCATATATTCTTAGGAGGGAACTCCCAGAGGATGAAGAGGAGGCTCGACAGATCGTCCGTCGATCCAGAGCCTTTACTGTGATAAGAGGACAGTTGTTCAGAGAAAGTGTAACTGGAGTTAGCTAGAAATGCATAACACCAGAAGGTCGAGTGATCCTCAATGACATCCACTCGGGGACCTGTGGCCACCATGCGTCCTCTCGGACCATTGTGGCCAAAGCATACCGAGCTGGATTTTATTGGCCACGAGCAAATGAAATGGCGAAAGATATAGTCGACAAATGTGAAGGCTGCGAGTTTTACTCCAACATGTCCCACAAGCCTGCATCAGCCCTGAAGACCATTCCACTCGTCTGGCCCTTTGCTGTTTGGGGATTAGATATGGTTGGACCCCTGAGGACTGGTAGGAGCGGCTTCACTCATGTGCTTGTAGCAGACGACAAGTTTACCAAATGGATTGAAGCCAAGCCTATCAAGAATCTTGAAGCCAGTACTGCCGTCAGCTTCATTAGAGAGTTGACATTCAGATATGGGGTTTCGCACAGCATCATCATTGACAACGGGTCGAACCTCGATTCTGATGAGTTCAGAGCTTTCTGTGCTTCCTGAGGCACTCGAGTCGACTATGCTTCAGTCGCCCACCCCCAGTCAAATGGACAAGCGGAAAGAGCAAATGGCTTGATTCTCAAAGGACTGAAACCCCGATTGATGCGTGATCTCAAGCATCCAGCAAGCGCCTGGGTCGATGAACGTCCATCAGTTTTTTGGGGATTGAGGACAACTCCCAATCGGTCGACTTGCCGAACTCCATTCTTCTTAGTCTATGGAGCTGAAGCTGTTCTACAGAGTGACTTGCTTCACAATGCACCCCGAGTCGAGCTTTTCTCTGAAGATGAAGCGGAACAGGCCCGACAAGACGCAGTTGATCTACTAGAAGAGGAAAGAGAGATGGCCTTAATCCGGTCGACCATTTATCAGCAAGACTTATGTCGATTACACGCCAGAAATGTGAGAGGTCGAGCATTTCAAGAGGGAGACTTGGTTCTTTGAGTGGATCAGCAGAAACCACACAAGCTCGCCCCTGCTTGGGAAGGTCCCTTCATCGTCACCAGAGTGCTCCACAATGGGGCATACCATCTTTACAATGTCGAACATCAGAAAGATGAGCCACGGGCTTGGAATGCGGAGCTACTCCGCCCCTTTTATACTTAAGCGCTCATTCTGTTGAGTTGTAATAAGAAATACCTTTGTAGTTTGTTTATTAGAGACAAGAGTTTTACAGTCTTCTAAAAATGATTGTCGCTGCTTATACTTGCGTCTGAAATCCCCCAGTGGGTGACTTAGCCGCGAATCCGTTTCGCCTAAGTTTATAAAATCCCACCGAGTGGTGAGCAAGCTTCTCACTCGGGGGCTTAGCCGCGAATCCGTTTCGCCTAAGTTTAAAAAAATCCCACCGAGTGGTGAGCAAGCCTCTCACTCGGGGGCTTAGCCGCGAATCCGTTTCGCCTAAGTTTATAAAATCCTACCGAGTGGTGAGCAAGCCTCTCACTTGGGGGCTTATCTGCAGTCCAGTACTCGCCTAAGTTTATAAAATCCTACCGAGTGGTGAGCAACCCTCCCACTCGGGGGCTTAGCTGCAGTCCAGTACTCGCCTAAGTTTGAAAAATCCTACCGAGTGGTGAGCAACCCTCCCACTCGGGGGCTTAGCTGCAGTCCAGTACTCGCCTAAGTTTGAAAAATCCTACCGAGTGGTGAACAACCCTCCCACTCGGAGGCTTAGCTGCAGTCCAGTACTCGCCTAAGTTTGAAAAATCCTACCGAGTGGTGAACAACCCTCCCACTCGGAGGCTTAGCTGCAGTCCAGTACTCGCCTAAGTTTGAAAAATCCTACCGAGTGGTGAGCAACCCTCCCACTCGGGGGCTTAGCTGCAATCCAGTACTCGCCTAAGTTTGAAAAATCCTACCGAGTGGTGAGCAACCCTCTCACTCGGAGGCTTAGCTGCAGTCCAGTACTCGCCTGAGTTTATAAAATCCTACCGAGTGGTGAGCAAGCCTCTCACTCGGGGGCTTAGCTGCAGTCCAGTACTCGCCTAAGTTTGAAAAATCCTACCAAGTGGTGAGGAACCCTCCCACTCGGAGGCTTCGCTGCAGTCCAGTACTCGCCTAAGTTTGAAAAATCCTACCGAGTGGTGAGCAACCCTCCCACTCGGGGGTTAGCTGCGGTCCAGTACTCGCCTAAGTTTGAAAAATCCTACCGAGTGGTGAGCAACCCTCCCACTCGGGGGCTTAGCTGCAGTCCAGTACTCACCTAAGTTTGAAAAATCCTACCGAGTGGTGAGCAACCCTCCCACTCGAGGGCTTAGCTGCAGTCCAGTACTCTCCTAAGTTTGAAAAATCCTACCGAGTGGTGAGCAAGCCTCCCACTCGGGGACTTAGCTGCAGTCCCGTACTCGCCTAAGTACAACGTACGCTCCATCCCTATCCGCAAGGACGGCGAGGTGCAGGTCGACTGCAACCTTCTCCTCGGAGCTACGCCACAAGTATAACGTATGCTCCATCCCTACCGCAAGGACAGCGAGGTGCAGGTCGACTGCAACCTTCTCCGCGGAGCTGCGCCACAAGTACAATGTATGCTCCATCCTTATCCGCAAGGACGGCGAGGTGCAGGTCGACTGCAATCTTCTCCTAGGAGCTGTGCCACAAGTACAATGTACGCTTCATCCTTATCCGCAAGGACGGCGAGGTGCAGGTCGACTACAACCTTCTTCTCAAGAGCTACGCCACAAGTACAACATACGCTCCATCCCTATCCGCAAGGACGGCGAGGTGCAGGTCGACTGCAACCTTCTCCTTGGAGCTACGCCATAAGTACAATAGCTGCATCCCAAGTACAAAGATTATTCCGAGTGAAGAGCAAATTCCACTGGAAGGCAAACACAAGCGTATTGAGAGATAAACCAAGTTCAGATAAATCCTAAAGTTCTGGACGACGGATCAAATGTATTCGAGCATCAAGCCCGAAGAAGTTTAACGATTACACAATCACTCGGCATTCCGAGGCAAATAAAGGTGGAGCATAATGTTTCTCGGTCACGCGTCGGGAGAAGGACTGGCTGGGTCGCAGAAACTGTCAAGGTCTATGCTGTCTGCAATGCGAGTGGCGGCGTCAAGGAAAGTGTCCATGAAGGACTAGAAAGTGTGCCTCTTTGTGTTAGCAACCTTGAGCTCCGCCAGCTTGTCTTCTTTGACGTCTTTGCATTGCACTCGGACCAGGGACAACGCGACATCAGCGCCACAGCGAGCAGATGACTTCTTCCATTCTTGCACTCGGTCAGGTATTTGATTCAGTCAAGCCATCAGAGACTCGAGGTCTTGAGACAGTTCCGCCTGAGGCCAGAGTTCAGCGTCAACCCGAGTCATCGCTGCCTTCAGGCGGGCAAGATAAGCAACCGCGCTGTCCATGCGAGATTCCAACCGCAGCACGTTCATCGCAACATCATCCTTGACTAGACAATTTATGGGATCGAGACCCGTCTCAACCCGCTCAGTTTCCGCTTCAAAGTCTTGGCAAAGCTCTGCACGGTTGACTAAATGGTGAGTCGGCAATATAATCAGGCCTGACAGTCGATCGTAATAAGTCAGTCAGTCATCAGTACCTTCAAGTTTTAGGACCAGCTTTGCAGCAAGCTGGCCCAGATAAGACTCCAACTCGCCCTTCTTGGCCTTGAGGCTCCCAAGCTCGTCAGTCAGCTTGTCCTTGTCTTTCTTCAGTCGCTCGACCTCCCGATTGGCGTCAGAAACAACAGTCTTCAGTTTGGAGTTCTCTTCTTCTAACTTGCCGACTAAAGCAAGATTCTTATCAGCAAGCGCCGTTTTCTCTCGCGCTTCCTTCTGCGCCGCAGCAAGGTCCAGATCCTTCTTCTCCAGAGCCTGCTTCATTTTCTCTAAAGAAATAACATTCTTCAGACGAGCTTGGAGTT
Source organism: Triticum aestivum (assembly GCF_018294505.1). Classification (NCBI taxonomy): domain Eukaryota; kingdom Viridiplantae; phylum Streptophyta; class Magnoliopsida; order Poales; family Poaceae; genus Triticum; species Triticum aestivum. The sequence continues at coordinate 84,089,103 of NC_057814.1, forward strand.
GACGATTTTCACTACATACATCTGCTCGAGTGGGGTCACTCGGTTCAAAAAATGGAAAGGAAAAGTGCGTGCCAGTCATAAGATGGACAATTGACGATTGGTTACCTCCCATGGAAGCTACTTTGTCACGAGCAGTCTTGAGATTCCTCTTGGCCAATTCCAGATCAAGATTGAGGCTGATTTGCTGCTTGTTCTTTGTGGAAAGCTGAGCCCCAAGATCACAAGATTTCTGCAGTCAATGTATAAGCCATATCAGTCGACTGAAATAAAAAGACATCATAGTGACAGCTACTCTAAGACTACCGCCGAATCAAACATTCAACGGCAGTCTCGGGGACTACACCCAGTGGGTGCACTTAGCGTGCCCCCACTGGTTTGAGTAAACACTCGGCATGGTCTGCCCAGCGCGAGTTATAAAAAAACAAATATAAAAAATGCATTCTCAGACCATAGTCGACTGCCCAGCGCACGCCCCGCCCCCGACGCGGTCGGCCCCGCCCTCGCCCGGAGCCTCCGCCAGCGCACACCGTCGCCGCCTCGTCCCGCCAGTGCTTCGCCGGAGCCGCCCATCGCCGGAGCACCTACTCGTCCTCTTCCCCGCCAGATCGCCCAAGCTCGGAGCCGCTCGACCCCGACGCCGGCACCTCCCCCGAACGGCGCCGCCCTCCGCCGCGCCCCCATCGCCGGCGAGACTGCCGCCACCTCCCCGAGCCCACTGCCTTCCCCCTGCAGCTCCTCTGTGAGGAACCCCCCTCCTATCCTCCTTTCCCTCCTCCCGTATGGTCACCGACTGCCACTCGCGCGCATGTGCCAGCGCGCACCACGACGCCCCCCTGCTCTGGCCGTCGAGGCCCACGCTCGCCATGGCCTCGCCCCGCACCGTCCCCTCTCACTCCCTGTGCCCGGTTCGCGCACCGGCCTCCCCCTGCACGTCACTGGCCACGCCCCGACGCCTCCCGTGCTCTCCTGCCATGGCCACGTCTTGGCAGCCCCCTGCCGCCGCTCTCCCTCCGCTGTGTAGCCCCGCTGCTGCTGCTCCGCTAGCGGTGCCGCTCGCCGCGCGTCCGCGTCGTGCCGCCACCGCATCGCCGTGCGGCCCCGCACCGGCCCGGTCGCGCCCCCACCTCCAGCCTGCGCCGCCCCGCTCAGATCCGTCGTGGTGGCCGACGCCCCACTGGGCGGCCACGGGCGCACGCCCGGGCGCCCACTGCCCGCTAGTACCCGCGCCCGATAGGCCCCTCTAGGCCACTGCCAAACGGGGCCCACACCCAAATGTTAAAAAAAATGAAATGAATGAAAAAGAATTTAAAAAATATAAATAAATAATAATAATAAAAATAATTAATTAATTAACTTAATTAATTTTGATTAATTAAACTAAACAACTAATTAAACATTAGTTGCCTAATTAACCTAATTAGCTAATTAAGTAGTCAATGACAGTGGGGCCCACCCCTAATTAATCATGATTAGGTTAATTAATAAGTTTAATTAAAATGTCTCACAGACCAGTGGGACCCACTGGTCAGGTTGACCAGTCAACCCCTATTGACTGCTGACGTCAGCATGACATCATGCTGATGTCATAAGTCCAGTTTCGAAATAAATTAATTCTGTTAATTCTAAAAATGATTTTAAACTTTGAAAATTAATATAAAATAAACCGTACCTCGGATGAAAATACTTTGTACATGAAAGTTGCTCAGAACAACGAGAAGAAACCGGATACGTAGCCCGTTCATCTGCCACACATCCCTAGCATAGCAAACACACAACTTTCCCCCTCCGGTTCATCTGTCCGAAAACGCGAAACACCGGGAATACTTTCCCGGATGTTTCCCCCCTTTCCCGGTACCACCTCCTACCGTGTGAGGGCACACCTAGCACCGCGCATTGACATGTCTTCCATCGTCATGCTTATGTTTGCATTATATTTATTGTTTCTTCCCCCTCTTCTCTCGTTAGACACCGAGACCGACGCCGCTGCTACCCAGTACGTCTACGGTGTTGACGACCCCTCCTTCTTGCCAGAGCAACCAGGCAAGTCCCCCCCCCCTTGATCACCAGATATCGCCTATTCTTCTCTATACTGCTTGCATTAGAGTAGTGTAGCATGTTACTGCTTTTCGTTAATCCTATCCTGATGCATAGCCTGTCATTGTTGCTACAGTTGTTACCCTTACCTGCTATCCTACTGCTTAGTATAGGATGCTAGTGTTCCATCAGTGGCCCTACACTCTTGTCCGTTTGCCATGCTATACTACTGGGCCGTGATCACTTCGGGAGGTGATCACGGGTATATACTATATACTTTATATACATGACACATGTGGTGACTAAAGTCGGGTCGGCTCGTTGAGTACCCGCAAGTGATTCTGATGAGGGGGCTGAAAGGACAGGTGGCTCCATCCCGGTAGAGGTGGGCCTGGGTTCCTGACGGCCCCCGACTGTTACTTTGTGGCGGAGCGACAGGGCAGGTTGAGACCACCTAGGAGAGAGGTGGGCCTGGCCCTGGTCGGCGTTCGCGGATACTGAACACGCTTAACGAGATCTTGGTATTTGATCTGAGTCTGGCCATTTGGTCTATACGCACTAACCAACTACGCGGGAACAGTTATGGGCACTCGACGTCGTGGTATCAGCCGAAGCCTTCGTGACGTCAGCGACTGAGTGGCACGCGCCGGATTGGACTGGAACGCCTACTAGGCTAGGTCTGCTTCCGGCCGCGTTCGCAACGTGCAGGTGTGCAATGGGTGATGGGCCCAGACCCCTGCGCCATAGGATTTAGATCGGCGTGCTGACCTCTCTGTTGTGCCTAGGTGGGGCTGCGACGTGTTGATCTTACGAGGCCGGGCATGACCCAGGAAAGTGTGTCCGGCCAAATGGGATCGAGCGTGTTGGGTTATGTGGTGCACCCCTGCAGGGAAGTTTATCTATTCGAATAGCCGTGTCCCTCGGTAAAAGGATGACCCGGAGTTGTACCTTGACCTTATGACAACTAGAACTGGATACTTAATAAAACACACCCTTCCAAGTGCCAGATATAACCCGGTGATCGCTCTTTAACAGGGCGACGAGGAGGGGATCGCCGGGTAGGATTATGCTATGCGATGCTACATGGTGAACTTACCATCTACTCTCTTCTACATGCTGCAAGATGGAGGTGGCCAGAAGCGTAGTCTTCGACAGGATTAGCTATCCCCCTCTTATTCTGGCATTCTGCAGTTCAGTCCACCGATATGGCCCTTTTCACATATACCCATGCATATGTAGTGTAGCTCCTTGCTTGCGAGTACTTTGGATGAGTACTCACAGTTGCTTTTCTCCCTCTTTTCCCCCTTTCCCCTTCTACCTGGTTGTCGCAACCAGATGCCGGAGCCTAGGAGCCAGACGCCACCGTCGACGATGACTCCTACTACACCGGAGGTGCCTACTACTACGTGCAGCCCGCTGAGGACGACCAGGAGTAGTTAGGAGGATCCCAGGCAGGAGGCCTGTGCCTCTTTCAATCTGTATCCCCGTTTGTGCTAGCCTTCTTAAGGCAAACTTGTTTAGCTTATGTCTGTATTCAGATATTGTTGCTTCCGCTGACTCGTCTATGATCGAGCACTTGTATTCGAGCCCTCGAGGCCCCTGGCTTGTATTATGATGCTTGTATGACTTTTTTTATTTTTAGAGTTGTGTTGTGATATCTTCCCGTGAGTCCCTGATCTTGATCGTACATGTTGCGTGTATGATTAGTGTACGGTCAAATCGGGGGCGTCACAAGTTGGTATTAGAGCCGACTGCCTGTAGGAATCCCCTTCCCAACTCCTTGGCCGAAGTTGAGTCTAGTCGTTGCAAAATTTTTACTAACATGGCTGTGTGGCTTACGGGCCCATGTCGCCATTGGGTGGTATTAGGATCTTTTACTCCTTGTCTATACTCTGGGACTCTGATCTCTCTTCTATTCGGGTTAAGTGAATTTTGTTAAATCTAACATTAGGATCTCGTTATCACTTTCACCCGGAGAGCCCCTTCCGGCCAGATGATCGCCTGCTGCACCAGAAGATTCTGAAGACACTCTCTGATGCTTTCCCGAGACCCTTGTGCCCTTCGCCATTGCGATCCCTACCACCGATAAATCTTTATGGTTAACTACATACTTTTGTCGTTCATACCTTCATCCCCAGTTGCCCTTGTTATTACAAGGTGCCCTCAAATACTCTCCGATGTTCCAAGCATCCATTATGCTTACTACCCCGCAGTTCCTTGCTGCATAAATACCCCTACGAATAATTCTTCACCCTTATCGAGGAACTGTTCATTACTAGTTGATCATATGATCCACAAGGTACATTGATATACTATCCGGTCTTCCGGTAATTCCCTGCCAGCTATTGCTGTGCAAATACTTGTCTGCTTGCATTATGGTTGCGTTCCATATGTCTAGCAATATTCATTAGTATCCCTTGTCATCATCATTTTCAGCCTTTGATTTGATATGTGGTGAATGCTCGCAATCCTCAATCAGATCCTAGAATTCTTCCTTCTGGCTCAAACATCATTTTAAACATGAGCTGGTATCGACCAATCGAATTGCCATCGATTGTACCCCTAAGGCTATTCAACTTATCCATCCTTAATCAGAGCGTTTGCTTCTGATCCCTTGATTTGGAAATCATAATTCCTTTGTATTTGAGCTTTGAGTAGTCAGATGTTTCTATAATCTGATCCCCTTGCATTCTTTCTTCCTCTAGTTGAGTACCGATGCTCACATCTGATCCCTTGTGGACAACCAAATCCTTTGTTAGATTATTATCCGACAGTGCCCTCATATTTAATCACCTTGTGAGTTCTTCCCTGATACATAATGCCTTTGGTAAATTGTATCCTCTGCTTTGTCAACCATGCTCTGCTTTTGAGCTGGTGATAATTACTCTTGAAGCTTGTGGCATATATTCCTAATATGCCCCGATGGGTGGAACCAACGCCTTCACTATTCTCATTGAACCCATAAGATTTCACGGGTCATACTTATCTGATATGGCACCAGGTAAATCTTTCAACAACTAATGTCATGTTTGAAACACGAGAAGTGAATGGAAGGTTATGCATTGAAGAAGTGGGAGTCGACCTTGAACTTAGTGTTCATGCCCATGGATACGATGTAGATCCTATCATAGAAGCTCCTTGTAATAATAACTATTTCCTTGATATGATATCGTCTAGTATCTGTGTATTGATCCTTTTGCAGTCGTGGTTCCGACCATGTTCTCCTTTAAATACCATTTCTCGTGCAAGTTTAAGCACTTGTCCTCTGCAGAGCAATACCCCCGTCCAACCTCTACTTTGGTCTGTCATCGAGTATTACCCCCCTGGTATCTCGAGAATGCCAAGGAACTACTTAACTTCTTATGAGTTCTTCATCAACTAATATTCTTGTCGATTCCATTTTTCCAACGGGTTCTGAGTTGTTAGAACCCCTCAAGGACACCGATAAGTGACTCAATTCCGCACTCTGATTCAATAACTCTAAGTAATTTTTGTTGCTTACGAGTTTAATAATCCTTCAAGTCATTCCTAGCCTGCTCGGCTATGTCATTATCGTACAGATTTTAACTGTGCTACCTGGACCTTCCTAGCGCACAAATTTCGACAGTGAGCTAATCTTGCGTCGATCTTCCTCATCATATCACTTCTCCTTGAATAGCAAACTTGATTTCGAGTTTGTGTCCTACCCGTGGTTCCAATAACCTTTCGCTTTCATCATTCCTTTGACTTGATGTCATCGTCGATCAATTACATCTTCTTGAAAACCTCTCGACAAATTTGTCATGATCATTGTCAACAGTTTGACTTCTTCCAAGTTGTGTGTTGATTTTCAGGATGAGAAATACCATCCTTGCCCCTCGATGAATTGTGTTATCATCGACAACATTCTTGCCTCCCCCCCCAACACAAACTTGTTCATATTTTGTGTTGTATCTTGTTTTCCCTGCTATCCAACTTATGTTACGTTCTACCATGGAGTATGACCATCTTTGATGTCAAGAATGTCGTGAGCATTACTCCACCTCTTAAGAATTCTTGGTACAGTGATACTTCTCACCATCACCATTCTTTCTTGGTCCCCGTGTTGTTTCTAAACGAAATACCGACAAATGGTCTGTGATGTGTAAATTCTAAACTCCAAGCAACCCTATTGCTTTGAAGTTATTGGTCTATAGTTTCATTCTACGTCTATGGCTTATTGTATCATCATTCGAACATTGATCGTGCTACCTAGCCCATATTTCGGGTGCACATTTCAACCAATGTTTAACTGTGTATGTTTTCCTCGAGCATACATCATTAAGTCATTTGATCTAGCTAATGTTATCTCCTTGTTCACATAGTTGTGGAAATCCATCTTTTGGAAATCTCAATGGATTGTCGCTGAGTCAATCAGTCACCTCCTCACCTCTCCTTGATTTAATGATGAACTCTGGTTTCAGAACTTGCTCCCATGGTTCATTCCCGAGAATCTTAAAATGTCCTGGCGTTAATTTGTGTTACACCTTTTCTTCTCGGGCATCCTGAGTCTGAGGTATCCTGACACCAACCAGATCTGAAACTCTGTCAGATATGATGGTTGGAACATTTTCCAAGAGTCATAGCATTGGTCTTTCTATAACCCAATAAGGTGATGTCATGCCTAGCACACCTGGTTGGAGGACCTATTGCAAGACTTATTCTATGAGTTGTTCCTGATGGATCCCTTGTGTATCCTAAGTCTGACCTTTGCTTGAAGAACATGTCAATGCTATCCCGAAGCATGTCTGTGTTAATCCAATTTTCAACAAGAACATTGGAAGCCCAATGCTAAATGTTTCTCGCTCAATTATCCAAACACCGTTGTATGGGTAATGTCATGAAATTTCTCTCACCTTACCTAAAGAGTTTTCTACATTATATCATGTCCTAGATATCATGCTCTGCTTGTCCTTGGGAAGGATATACCCTTGAAATATGTGTTTAAACACATTTTCCTTTCCATTGTTCTGTTTAAATCTGATAATCATATCTTCCTTTCCATTGTTTGGTTTAACCTTTCTTGTGATTTATATGATTTGAGCAGTAATAAGTCACTGCTTTTGTAAGCACCTCGGTGTACGACTTTGTCAGTAAGAACCTGTTACTATTGTCGATGATATTCCGGTAACCACCTATGGACGAGAACTTTGCCTATTGGTCCGCCTCGTTTCGACGAGCAGGAAAATGGTTCTCTTCGTCCCTCGCCCTTGGTACCGATGTTGTTGCCGACATAAAAGACAGGCTATCCTCTAACATGCCTTGCTATCATGATTGTGCAAGATGTCACCGCCCTTCCTACTTTTAACCCACATGGTGGGCCCATAACCCACAGTTCCACAGGATCGAAACCTGACTCTCTTGTAGATCCTATTGCCAAAGATATTCCTTGAGCTTGGCTTCGTATGCAACTCACGAGCCACATTCCTAGTGATCTATTCTAGTATCAGACGCAATACTTATTCGCGTTGCCTTGAAACCTTTCACCTTCTGACTAGGCATAGAACGATTGCCTGGCTGCTTAAACTTCTTATTGTACCTTCGAACTTTACACTCGATGTGTTTTATTTGTTCAAACTCGAGAGGTACTCATATGCTCATTCATGGGTTAATCCCAGATTATTACCCTTATAGCATTCTGTCGTTGCCGATCTGCCCCGTTACCTATTCGTAAGTACGATGGAACCCTCAAAGAAAGGATGACGACTTCATAATGATGACCCGAAGAACTAGAATGAAGACATCAATGCAATGGATCGATCTCTTCGAGAAGAATCGTTAGAATTTCGTAACCAGACTTTTCCCCCTTACTCTACCTCTTAAATCTCGGGACGAGATTACTTGTAGTGGAGGAGAATTGTGACGACCGGATAATTAAGATATAGTAACCCTCTACTAATGATGCCATGTCACCACTGTTACTGTTACTAAACTCACTCTGATTCAAACCACCTTCAAATTCAAAATTCAACGTCAAGTGAAACGGTAAAACTTTTCAACTATTAAAACTAAAATGTTCGGGTTGTGCCAGATAATCCATACTAAATATTGGTGAAGAAACCACACTTCTTTAAAGTATTAAAATGCACTATAATAAGTAAAACAACGACAAAACTATTATTTAGATGCTCTTAAAATAATAAACAAATACAAACTACTTTATTTAATGTGTCAAATATTTGTGGCGGTGGCATAATTACATATCCTAAATTAGGTACAACTTTGGTATTTTTACTAAAACTAAAATAAATAGAAACTAAGATAAAACAGAAAAGAAATAAAAAAAGTAAAAGAGAAAGACAAGACAAAAATAAAAATAGAAAGAAAAGGACCCCCCCCTTGGCCAACTGGGCCAGACGGCCCAGCCGGCCAGCCCACCAACCGGCCCAACCCCCTCCATAGCCCCACCAGGGGGAAACCCTAACCACCCCCGACCGCACACTTTCCCCCACTCCCCACGTCTCTCCTCTCCCCCTCCCCACGTGATCTGGATCGGGCGCACGCCCCG
>NC_057814.1:84098087-84152388 GCF_018294505.1 Triticum aestivum
TTCGCCGGAGCCACCCGTCGCCAGTCCTCTTCCCCGCTGGATCGCCCAAGCTCGGAGCCGCTCGACCCCGACGCCGGCACCTCCCCCGAACGGCGCCGCCCTCCGCCGCGCACCCATCGCCGGCGAGACTGCCGCCACCTCCCCGAGCCCACTGCCTTCCCCTGCAGCTCCTCTGTGAGGAACCCCCCTCCTATCCTCCTTTCCCTCCTCCCGTATGGTCACCGACTGCCACTCGCGCGCATGTGCCAGCGCGCACCACGGCGCCCCCCTGCTCTGGCCGTCGAGGCCCACGCTCGCCATGGCCTCGCCCCGCACCGACGCCTCTCACTCCCTGCGCCCGGTTCGCGCACCGGCCTCCCCCTGCACGTCACTAGCCACGCCCCGACGCCTCCCGTGCTCTCCTGCCATGGCCGCGTCTTGGCAGCCCCCTGCCGCCGCTCTCCCTCCGCTGTGTAGCCCCGCTGCTGCTGCTCCGCTACCGGTGCCGCTCGCCGCGCGTCCGCGTCGTGCCGCCACCGCATCGCCGTGCGGCCCCGCACCGGCCCGGTCGCGCCCCCACCTCCAGCCTGCGCCGCCCCGCTCAGATCCGTCGTGGTGGCCGTCGCCCCACTGGGCGGCCACGGGCGCACGCCCGGGCGCCCACTGCCCGCTAGTACCCACGCCTGATAGGCCCCTCTAGGCCACTGCCAAACGGGGCTCACACCCAGAATGTAAAAAAAATGAAATGAATGAAAAAAGAATTATAAAAATATAAATAAATAATAATAATAATAATAATTAATTAATTTTGATTAATTAAACTAAGCAACTAATTAAACTAATTAAACATTAGTTACCTAATTAACCTAATTAGCTAATTAAGTAGTCAATGACAGTGGGGCCCACCCCTAATTAATGATGACTAGGTTAATTAATAAGTTTAATTAAAATGTGTCACTGACCAGTGGGACCCACTGGTCAGGTTGACCAGTCAACCCCTGTTGACTGGTGACGTCAGCATGACATCATGCTGATGTCATAAATCCAGTTTCGAAATAAATTAATTCTGTTAATTCTAAAAATGATTTTAAACTTTGAAAATTAATATAAAATAAACCGTACCTCGGATGAAAATACTTTGTACATGAAAGTTGCTCAGAACAACGAGACGAATCTGGATACGTAGCCCGTTCGTCTGCCACACATCCCTAGCATAGCAAACACGCAACTTTCCCCCTCCGGTTCATCTGCCCGAAAACGCGAAACACCGGGAATACTTTCCCGGATGTTTCCCCCCTTTCCCGGTACCACCTCCTATCGTGTTAGGGCACACCTAGCACCGCGCATTGACATGTCTTCCATCGTCATGCTTATGTTTGCATTATATTTATTGTTTCTTCCCCCTCTTCTCTCGTTAGACACCGAGACCGATGCCACTGCTACCCAGTATGTCTACGGTGTTGACGACCCCTCCTTCTTGCCAGAGCAACCAGGCAAGCCCCCCCCTTGATCTCCAGATATCGCCTATTCTTCTCTATACTGCTTGTATTAGAGTAGTGTAGCATGTTACTGCTTTTCGTTAATCCTATCCTGATGCATAGCCTGTCATTGTTGCTACAGTTGTTACCCTTACCTGCTATCCTACTGCTTAGTATAGGATGCTAGTGTTCCATCAGTGGCCCTACACTCTTGTCCGTCTGCCATGCTATACAACTGGGCCGTGATCACTTCGGGAGGTGATCACGGGTATATACTATATACTTTATATACATGACACATGTGGTGACTAAAGTCGGGTCGGCTCGATGAGTACCCGCAAATGATTCTGATGAGGGGGCTGAAAGGACAGGTGGCTCCATCCCGGTAGAGGTGGGCCTGGGTTCCTGACGGCCCCCGACTATTACTTTGTGGCGGAGCGACAGGGCAGGTTGAGACCACCTAGGAGAGAGGTGGGCCTGGCCCTGGTCGGCGTTCGCGGATACTTAACACGCTTAACGAGATCTTGGTATTTGATCTGAGTCTGGCCATTTGGTCTATACGCACTAACCAACTACGCGGGAACAGTTATGGGCACTCGACGTCGTGGTATCAGCCGAAGCCTTCGTGACGTCAGCGACTGAGTGGCGCGCGCCAGATTGGACTGGAACGCCTGCTAGGCTAGGTCTGCTTTCGGCCGCGTTCGCAACGTGCAGGTGTGCAATGGGTGATGGGCCCAGACCCCTGCGCCATAGGATTTAGACCGGCGTGCTGACCTCTCTGTTGTGCCTAGGTGGGGCTGCGATGTGTTGATCTTACGAGGCCGGGCATGACGCAGGAAAGTGTGTCCGGCCAAATGGGATCGAGCGTATTGGGTTATGTGGTGCACCCCTGCAGGGAAGTTTATCTATTCGAATAGCCGTGTCCCTCGGTAAAAGGACAACCCAGAGTTGTACCTTGACCTTATGACAACTAGAACTGGATACTTAATAAAACACACCCTTCCAAGTGCCAGATATAACCCGGTGATCGCTCTCTAACAGGGCGACGAGGAGGGGATCGCCGTGTAGGATTATGCTATGCGATGCTACTTGGTGAACTTACCATCTACTCTCTTCTACATGCTGCAAGATGGAGGTGGCCAGAAGCGTAGTCTTCGACAGGATTAGCTATCCCCCTCTTATTCTGGCATTCTGCAGTTCAGTCCACCGATATGGCCCTTTTCACATATACCCATGCATATGTAGTGTAGCTCCTTGCTTGCGAGTACTTTGGATGAGTACTCATGGTTGCTTTTCTCCCTCTTTTCCCCCTTTCCCCTTCTACCTGGTTGTCGCAACCAGATGCCGGAGCCCAGGAGCCAGACGCCACCGTCGATGATGACTCCTACTACACCGGAGGTGCCTACTACTATGTGCAGCCCGCTGACGACGACCAGGAGTAGTTAGGAGGATCCCAGGCAGGAGGCCTGTGCTTCTTTCGATCTGTATCCCCGTTTGTGCTAGCCTTCTTAAGGCAAACTTGTTTAACTTATGTCTGTACTCAGATATTGTTGCTTTCGCTGACTCGTCTATGATCGAGCACTTGTATTCGAGCCCTCGAGGCCCCTGGCTTGTATTATGATGCTTGTATGATTTTATTTTATTTTTAGAGTTGTGTTGTGATATCTTCCCGTGAGTCCCTGATCTTGATCGTACACGTTGCGTGTATGATTAGTGTACGGTCAAATCGGGGGCGTCACAGGTGCTGTACGGGAGGCCTGATGACGACTAGGCACCATGGAATCCCTATAAAATATTGCCTTAGTACAGAAAATGTGACACCTCCTTGCTACTTCATTAGTACCTGAAAGCCAAATAGTGGGTCTTCTAGCAAACATTTGAGAACATGATATTTGACATACTTTCTTATCCAATTTTAAAATGTGATAACATCTCAGCTCACCAGAGAGAAGAGGCTAATGACTTAAAAAGGTTAGAAATCGTTGAAAAAAATCGGCATGAACATTGCTAAAAAATTAAACACATTGAGTGCCAGAAATCTGGCGAAACGAAAAATCAATCAACGTTTTGCCAAAACGTTGGCTCCCATTTTTGAATCTCTGCAAAATTCGAAAATGGAAGAATAGGAGGCCTCCATATTGAATTGGTTTCAGTTCCAATTCAGCCAGAAAACTATAATGGACATGAATATGAATTTGGTTGTTTTGATGTTTACTGCATTGGCTCACGGAATCTTACCGAGGATTCAGTACGGAATCATATTTTTTACACACAAACAAACATTTATTATGAACTTTACAAATTTTATTCACCATCACTCTACACACAAAAAAAGCAACACACAACAACAATCACCACATCACATATTGCAAGATTCATCATCTCACTTCACAAGAAAAAAAAATGCATCATAGAATCTGTACATGGGCACTACAAAACAACAATAATTTACATATCATTTGACAAAAAATGCATTCATGGTTCACCATCATGTCACATAACCCAGAGTTTGTTCTCACCTAAAATCAGCCTCATGGTCGTCCAATCTTCAACGTAATCTACAACAAGAAACAAGGAGGGTTAGAAAAAATCTTCCAAACATAATGGACTATCAGAGGCGCTGTGGAAGGGGAAGAGAGGATGTGGTTCTGTGGGGAGGGGTAGAGGAAGAAGAAGAAAAATAAAAGGGGATCTCATAGAAGAGGAGAAAGTGGTTCAGTGTGGATGGGGTGGATAAGGAGGTGGTTTGATGGGGAAATGATGGAGGAGTAAGTGATCCGATGGCATGGGGGAGGGGGCGCCTGAGAAGGGTTAACGGAGTTGGAGCGGTGGCGAACAATAATGTCGGAGTAAATGGCCACGGGTAGCCTAACCGACTCCCCCTGGCTCTTCGAAAAATTATCAGGCCATTCAGGCCTTCAAGCATACAAAGCATAGGGCCGCCTTCCCCCGGCCGGCTATCCCCAGGGCCGACTCCCAGAAGGCGACCCAGCCTTAGAAGCCTCCCCCAAGAAAGATACGAGATGGCGGACTCCAGGGAGCCGGCCCCAAGAGGACCGACTCCCAGCAGCCGGCCATGAAGAAAGCCGACTCCTAGAAGCCGGCCATGAAGAAAGCTGGCCAAGACTGCACCTACTAAGACTGTACCCATGTAACGGCGATAGGATGGGGCGTGGCCGCAGTACAGCCCACTACCCCCGAATCCCGGAACAGGCATGGCCACAGGGCGCCGTACGGGCCAGCCATCCCCCGTTCGGCGCGGCACTGTAGCCATGTTGGCCTCGATGTCACCCACAACAGGTGCCAGTACGGCCCGTGGGTGGCGGGCCCCTTTGCCAGAGAGACGTCTGAAGACGGCCTGGCCTCCTCTAGTCGGCCAGGGATGTGGCCTGCTCCCAATAGCCGGCTACCTCCCTCCCTCGAAGCATGCGCCCCATTAAGGAGACAAGACGAGGTAAGGCTACAGTGAGAGCTCGCAAGGCGGTGACACTGTAGCCACGCTTACCTCGACAAAGCCCTCGTCATCAGAGGCGAGGCAACAGTAACCAGCCGCCGACAAAGCCCCCAAGCAGTGGGGCCGGCCTGCCGGCCAAGAGGCCGGCAGCCGGCGGGACCCACCAGTCGGCGGGCCCCAATGACCGGCGGAGAAGCCAGCGAGCATAGACACTGACGGCTGGGACCCGCACCCAGCCAGATTACCATTGTACCCCTGGGGGTAGGCCTATATAAACCCCCTGGGACACCCATGCAAAGGGTTGATCTCATAGAATTCCACACACCACATAGAGAGAAAAGGAGAGCTAGCCTTGCCCTTCTTCTTCCTCTAGCCAAACAGCTCAAGGAGCACTTGTAGCTACTTGTATTGATCTAGTGATCATGCGGAGACCCCGCAGAGCAGGACTAGGGGTGTTATCTCCACGGAGAGCCCCGAACCTGGGTAAGATCCGCCGGCGTGCATGTCTTCGCCTCATCCCGTTTCCAGGCACCGGCGATGTTTTACTGGCTCCCACAATGATAAGCCACCCGTTGGCATATGTCGCACCTACCACCGGCATTTAGCGCCCACCGTGGGGCCAGGTGCACCGTCGTCCGGAGACCTGTTCTGGACGGGAACCCTTTTTCTCCCCCGCGAGCGCAGCCAGCCTGCTACGCCCGATGGCACTTGCCCCGATGCGCTGCAAGGCGTCGACGACGCCTGCGCGGCAAGCTGCCTCGCCGATCTTCTTGGCGAGACTCACATCTCCGACGAGCCCGCGTCCGACGCGGGCACGGACTACCCCGAGAGCCGCCTCGTCAGCCTCCTCGACCAGCTTCACGTCTCCAGTGAGCTTGCCGTGGACTTGGAGTCGGTCGGCTCCACTGACCCGATGCTTGTCGACTCCGACACGACATCGCTCGACGCCTATCCCTCCGACGTGGTAGTCTTCAACGACCCTCTCCCTCGAGTTGACAGCGGCAGCAGCGCTGTCACTGAGGTGCTGGTCATCAGCCACGTCGCCGACTCGGGCGAGAACGCCCACGACGCCCTACAAGCGGCGATGCATGACTTGTCCGTCCCCATCCCGGCCGATGCCGATGCCAAGACCCTGGAGGAACGCCGCCTCGCCCTCATCGCGGAGGGCCAGAAGATAGCCTCCATGAGACGCCTCACCGAGGCTCACCAGCGCGAAGTCGACCGCGCCGCCTTTGGTACGCCGCCTCATGGCGGGCCGAGCCGAGCCGGCCTCCTCAAGAAGCGCGGCACGGCCATCGCCAGCATGCTGGGGGCAGACCGCCCCGTCTACACCACACCGCTCGAGAATCTGCGAGCCGCACAGGCGGCCGTAGAAGAGCTGAATGGGCTGGGGGCTGATGAGCTCCCCTACATGACAAGGCACATCCAGCAGCTGATCGACGCGGCCGCAGAGCGGCATGAAGCCGGCGCCCACGCTGAGAGTCCTCCCCCACGCCGACAGCACGCCGCGACCTCCCGGTCGCCGACTGCGAGCGGCGCCCGCGCAAGGAAAGACAAGGAGCCGGCTGCTAGCCGTAACCGGACTCGAATCACCATCGAGCGCGACGCGGAAGGCCGCCCTCGAGCAGTGGAGCGCCAAGGCAATCCGCCTCCTCCCCCGCCTCGCGGGGAGAGATGTCTCACCCCGCCGCCTGTCACCCATCCGACTCTCGGTGGCCGACTAGGCCGCCGCGAGGGAGTCAGCGAGAATGACGCCCGCCACCGGATCGACCGCCTAGCTCGATGCCTGACGCTAGAAGAAGAAGATGATGTCGGCCCGCCATGCTTTGGCCCCCGCATCCGCGACGAACCCTTCCCCAAAGGGTTCTCGCTCCCTAGAGACACACCCAAGTACAACGGCTCTGTGAAGCCGGAAGATTGGCTCATCGACTACTCTACCGCCGTCAGCATTGCAAACAACAATAGGCGCGTAGCCGTGAAGTACGTCCCTCTCATGCTGCAAGGCACGGCACGCACCTGGCTCAACAGCCTCAAGCCCTACAGCGTCAACAGCTGGCTGGACTTCACGGAAGTCTTCGTCCGCAACTTCACCAACACGTACAAGCGGCCTCCCAAGCCCCACCAGCTCTCCTTATGCGTCCAAGGGCCCAGCAAATCGACCCGCGACTACCTCACGCGGTGGGCCGAGCTCCGCAACTCCTGCGAGGGGGTGCACGAGGTGCAGGCCATCGAATACTTCACCGCCGGGTGCCGAGAGGGCACCCTCCTCAAACACCGACTCCTTTGTGATGAGCCGGCTACCCTCGACGAGCTGCTGGTCATTGCAGACAAGAACGCCACAGCCGACTCCTCGATGAAGACCGAGCTCCGAGTGGACGCCTCTGGGAAGGTGCTCGCTCTGGCTCCTAAGACGCTGGCTGGCGACTCCAATCGGCACCCCTACTAGAACGACCACAAGCGCAAGGCCCATATGCCGCCTTCCACCAGTCGGCAGGTGGCCACAGTCAAAGACGAGCAGCCCGAAGAGCGGCCCGCTCCCAAGAAGAAGTGCGGCAGGCCGGCTTGGCAGCTGGCCTTCTCCTACGAGCAGACTCTCGATGCCCCCTGCAAGTTCCACAGCGGCACGAAGCCGTCCAACCACACGACCCGAAAGTGCCACTGGCTCACCCGGATCTCCAAGGGCGAGGGGCTGGTGCCGCCTCCGCCTCCCGGCCCGCCGCCTCCAGCCCCCCAGCAGCCGGCTGCCCGACCAGCAGTCGGAGCCATTCAAGATGAGTTCCCTGATGAGCACGCCGCCTACGTCGTCTTCACAAGCCAGGTTGAAGACAAGCGCAGCCGGCGCCGACAGCACCAAGAGGTCAACGCAGTCGCCTCCAGCAACCCCGAGTTCATGCATCGGTCCGAAAGGCCTATCAACTGGAGCCGGGCCGATCACCCAGAGGTGATGCCGTCCCCTGGCTCCTACGCATTGGTGTTGGATGTCACCCTCGCAATAGAGAAGCGGGCTGCCCGATTCTCCCGCGTTCTGATTGATGGCGGAAGCAGTATCAACATACTCTACCGCGACACCATGGAGAAGTTGAACCTCAAGGCGAAGCAGCTCATGCCAAGCTGGACCGTTTTCCATGGCATCGTACCCGGCCTGTCCTGTTCCCCGATCGGCAAGATCAAGATGGATGTCCTCTTCGGAGACAAGTATCACTTTCGCCGAGAAGCAATCTGGTTCGAGGTAGTGGATCTGGAAAGCCCTTACCACGCCTTGCTTGGCCGACCTGCTCTGGCCAAGTTCATGGCTGTGGCCCACTACGCCTACCTGAAGATGAAGATGCCGAGCTCGAAGGG
The DNA here is from genome assembly GCF_018294505.1 of Triticum aestivum. NCBI lineage: Eukaryota > Viridiplantae > Streptophyta > Magnoliopsida > Poales > Poaceae > Triticum > Triticum aestivum. The sequence goes on from NC_057814.1 coordinate 84,106,341, forward strand.
GATCATCACTGTAGCCGGCGACTACAAGAAGTCCATCGAGTGCGCTGCAGCCAGCAGCCGGCTGGCCGAGTCCCTCGTAGTGTCGGAAGAAAAGAAGATGCTAGAGCGAGTTGTGGCCATGGCCGGCAAGCAGCCGGCCTTGTCCCCCAACCCCAAGGAATATGATGCGCAGGGCTCCTTCCAGCCGGCCAAGGAGACGAAGAAGATACCTCTGGACTCGGAGAACCCGGAGAGGTTTGCAGTCATTGGTGCAAACCTGGACAGTAAATAGGAAGGCGAGCTCGTCGACTTCCTTCGTGAGAATCGAGATATCTTTGCATGGTCCCCAAAGGACATGTCGGGTGTTCCGAAGGATTTCGCCGAGCACAAGTTACACGTCCGAGCCGATGCGAAGCCGGTCAAGCAGCCTCTCCGCCGACTGTCAGAAGAGAAGAGAAGAATCCTAGGAGAAGAGATAGCCCGGCTCCTTGCCGCTGGCTTTATTATGGAAGTGTTTTTTCCATAGTGGCTTGCCAACCCAGTCTTGGTGTTGAAGAAAAACAACAAATGGCGTATGTGTATAGACTACACTAGCCTCAATAAGGCCTGCCCCAAAGATCCGTTTGCTCTGCCACGGATTGATCAAGTGATAGACTCCACAGTCGGATGCGAGCTATTGAGTTTCTTGGATGCCTGCTCAGGATACCACCAGATTAAGTTGGAACCAGCAGACCGCCTGAAGACCACCTTCATCACACCATTCGGAGCTTTCTGTTACCTGACTATGACATTCGGCTTGAGGAATGCCGGTGCCACTTTTCAGCGTTGCATGCAGAAATGCCTCCTCAAGCAACTCGGCAGAAATGCCCACGTCTACGTAGACGATATTGTGGTGAAGACAGAGAAGCGCGGCACCCTGCTGGAAGACCTCAAAGAAACATTTGCCAACTTGCGTCGATTCCAGATCAAGCTCAACCCCGAGAAATGCGTGTTCGGAGTACCAGCCGGCCAGCTTCTAGGCTTTCGGGTCTCCGAACGCGGCATTGAGTGCAACCCTGTGAAGATCAAGGCCATTGAGAGAATGGAGATTCCCACCAAGTTGCGAGACGTGCAGAAGTTCACTGGGTGCCTGGCCTCCCTAAACCGCTTTATCAGCCGGCTAGGAGAGAAGGCTCTCCCCCTGTACCGACTCATGAAGAAATCCACTCATTTCGAGTGGAATGACCAAGCAGACCAAGCCTTCCATGAGTTGAAGAAGATGCTGACCACTCCACCTGTCCTGGCAGCGCCGACTGAGAAGGAGCCCATGCTCCTCTACATTGCCGCAACTAGCCGAGTGGTCAGTACAGTCATCGTGGTCCAGTGCCCAGAAGAAGGCCGAGCCCGTCTAGAGGCCGGTATATTATCTAAGCGAAGTACTGTCTAGCTCAAAGCAAAACTACCCACACTACCAGAAGATGTGCTATGGAGTGTACTTCGCTGCCAAGAAGCTGAAGCCCTACTTTCAGGAGCATCCCATCGCGGTCGTATGCACCGCCCCGCTTGCCGAGATCATAGGCAGCCGGGATGCATCTGGCCGGGTGGCTAAATGGGCCATTGCGCTTGCACCTTACACAATCTTCTACCAGCCCCGCACCGCCATCAAGTCCCAAGGATTGGCCGACTTCCTCGTCGACTGGGCCGAGACCCAGTACCTACCGCCGGCTCCCGACTCTACTCATTGGCGGATGCACTTCGATGGGTCCAAGATGCGCACCGGCTTGGGAGCCGGCATCGTCCTCACCTCTCCCAAAGGCGACAAGCTCAGATACACGCTACAAATCCACTTTGCCGCCTCCAACAACGTGGCTGAATACGAGGCGCTCATACACGGGCTCCGGCTAGCCAAAGAGCTCGGCATACGCCGGATCCTGTGTTATGGCGACTCGGACTTGGTGGTCCAGCAGTCATCTGGCGACTGGGACACCAAGGATGCAAACATGGCGAGCTATCGATTCCTCGTCCAGCAGATCAGTGGGTACTTCGAAGGGTGCGAGTTCCTTCATGTGCCACGGGCCGACAACGACCAGGCAGATGCCCTGGCACGGATCGGCTCCACCCAACAGGCTATACCAACCGGTGTCTCTCTCCAGCGCCTCCTCAAACCATCTATCAAGCCGTCTCCAGAGTCGGACTCTATCTTCGTACCACCCGCCCCCGATGCAGCCGGATCTGACTGGAGGAACCCAGCAAGCGGCTCGGGGACTTCGACAAGCGGCCCGGGGACGGCCGCAGTCGCACCCAGCTCGGGGACTTCAGAACCCGGCCTGGGGACTGCAGCAGTCGGCCCGGGGACTGCAGCGACACAAGAAGCGGTGGCCGACTCCAACTCTCCACCACCCAACCCACCCATCCGAGTCACAGTGGTCGTACTAACAGTAGAAGAAGTCACAGCTCCATCATGGGCCCAGCCCATCCTCAACTTCCTAGTCAACAGAGAGCTGCCGACTGATGAGATCTCGGCAAGACTAGTGCAACGCCGAGCCGGAGCATATGCAATAATAAACAGAGAACTTGTCAAGCGTAGCGTCACTGGGGTCTTCCAACGCTGCGTCGAGCCAGAAAAGGGTGTAGCAATCCTCAAGGATATCCACCAAGGCGAATGCGGCCACCACGCAGCCTCAAGATCACTTGTGGCCAAAGCCTTCCGCCACGGTTTCTTCTGGCCGACTGCCTTGGAAGATGCCAAAGAAATAGTCAAATGCTGCAAAGGATGCCAAGTCTTCAGTTCCAAACAACACCTGCCGGCTTCCGCACTCAAGACCATCCCCCTCACCTGGCCCTTTGCCGTCTGGGGGCTGGACATGGTGGGCCCATTCAAGACAACCCGCGGCGGCTTGACACATCTGCTTGTCGCCATGGACAAATTTACCAAGTGGATCGAAGCGAAGCCGATCAAGAAGCTGAACGGGCCGACGGCCGTAACATTTATTGCCGACATCACTACTCGGTATGGCGTGCCACACAGCATCATCACCGACAACGGCACAAACTTTGCCAAAGGAGCACTGGCACGTTTCTGCGCGACACAAGGCATCCGACTGGACTTAGCGTCCGTTGCCCACCCGCAGTCAAACGGCCAGGTCAAGCGAGCAAACGGCCTCATCCTCTCCGGCATCAAGCCCCGCCTGGTCGTACCACTGGAGCGCTCGGCCGACTGCTGGCTCGACGAGCTGCCGGCTGTCCTCTGGAGTCTGCGTACTACCCCAAACAAGTCAGTCGGCTTCACTCCGTTCTTCCTTGTATATGATGCCGAGGCCGTCATCCCAACTGACATCGAGTTTGACTCTCCTCGGGTCACCATGTACACGGAAGCGGAGGCCAAGGAAGCGCGAGAAGACGGCGTCGACCTGCTGGAAGAAGGACGGCTATTAGCACTCAGCCGGTCCGCCATCTACCAGCAGGGTTTGCGCCGTTACCACAACCGGAAGGTCAAGCCAAGATCCTTCCAAGAGGGCGACCTTGTGCTTCGGCTGATCCAGCGAACAGCCGGCCAGCACAAGCTCTCGGCCCCTTGGGAAGGCCCTTTCGTCATCAGCAAGGCAGTAGGCAACGACTCCTACTACTTGATCAACGCACAAAAACCAAGAGCACGCAAGAGGGATGATTCCGGCAAGGAGTCGGAGCGACCATGGAACGCAAACCTCCTGAGAAGATTTTACAGTTGAAAGCAGTATGTATCATGCTACCGTTCTTTTTTAAATATGAGACAAACGGGCCCCCGAGGCACACTCGGGAACTTTCCTCCTTTATCTATGAATGACGAGTGTCATACTCATGATATATTATTATATTTGGTTTTTTGTCCGGCACCGGGTTCGACTAGTCGGCCCAGGGACTGGCCGCCTTAAGTTATATTAAAAGTTCTACCTGAAGTCAGACAAGTAGTGTGCCGGCACCTGTCACGACCGGTTTTTCAATAAAATAATTATTGAGAGACCAATCCCTTTTCGGACCAGCGAGGAAGAATTCCTTCTCACTGGTAGACAATATCTTGGTCACAGAAGAAAAATACCAGGAGTACAGAATATAATACAAAGTTGAGCGGAGACTGCCCAACAATTTATTACATGCACGCCGATAAAACAAGACGGCAGATAGGGTGGCAAACTACTAACTCACGATAATAACGGTGGTGGAAATATCACCGCGAAGCGAGTGATATGATTCCAGAAGACTACAGCTCTTCGAGCGTCGGAGTGAGGCTCGAGGAGACTTATTGCGGGTGGCAGAAGCGTATATAATACAAGTGACCAATATCCGGGATCGCGCAGGACTGACTGGGACTCCTCTAGGCATCGGACGCGCTATCAAACTCTTCATCCAAGAGATCGCCTTCGTCAACATCTGGCCAAATCAACAAGCCAGGTGAGTACTATGAAAGTACTCGCAAGACAGTTCGGACATAAGATATAACAAATGTAAACATAAAGTACATGAACAAGTTAACCAGTGCGATCAGACATAGAGATAATAAATACTGGGTGCCAAGCGAGGGTCTGAATGATGCCTCGAGCGGAAACTGCAGAATAGTAATACTGGTGCCAAACGAGTGTCTGAATGACTCCTCGAGCGGAAAATGCAGAATAGTAATACTGGTGCCAAACGAGTGTCTGAATGACTCCTTGAGCGGAAAATGCAGAATAGTAATACTGGTGCCAAACGAGTGTCTGAAAGACTCCTCGAGAGGAAAATGCGGAATAATAATGCCACAGTCGGGCGTCGAGGCGACACCACATAAAGGGCTCTTAACAGAGAATAAAAGCAGTACGTGCCACAGTCGGACGTCTGAGCGACATCACATAAAGGGCTTATATTTAAAGTAAGAAACAAGAACACGCCACAGTCGGACGTCTGCGCGACGTCACATAAAGGGCTTATATCACAGCTCAATAGTACAACAGTTCGGGAACATAAATTATCACAAGCATGAGACAAATATAAAGTTAGTCCATCCACAGGAATAACAATAAATCTGGATTTACCACTTGAGCTTGTTCACCGGGGACGAATTTTCCACGCGGGTAGATATGGATATAATGATTACACTACTAGATCATGGATACGATGATTTGGAAGGAATTGACTCTGCAGAGTTTGTACTTAACCACAGCCAACGGATTTCAGTAGTCACGGGGAGTAGTTTCGTCTACGGTGTTTTGGAAGAAACACGCCTAACCAGTACACACTCAATTCAACATTCCGAAGCCAGGGATCACCCTCGGCAACGTTCACGAAAAACCTTGAGACGGGGAGGCTACAACCTCGCGTAGCATGGGATCAAATTTCTATACGCGCGCTCTAAGGGGGTGCCCCCCCTCTCGGTCCCAACCGGAAACACCCATGCCCCCTGACCGGATGACTGGCTTTAATCCTGGGCCAAGGTACCATCATCCCGGCCTCTCTGTTTGGTGTGTACACGGAAAGAGGTTACCAACTTACTAAACCGCATCCTGGCAAATGAAACATGTGGTAGCACGGAAGGGGGAAAGAACGATAATGTGACCCCGTCCACGTTAACGTCAGAAATAGTCGGATGACGCAAGGCTGGTATGCTACAACAGTACCACCTTGCTGCCCTTCATGTCACCACATGATTAGGCCATCTCTCATCAGAGATCATCGCAACTTTGGAACATGCGGGTAGTTGCCTTACAAGCAACGAGGTATTTACCGACACTCATATGCCATGCACAAACTTTCACGCAAACATGCAAAACACCTGTCATATCAAATGTTCAAAACATGCTTGCCTGGTTCGGAGAAGTCAGAGTCTAGCTCGGCGAAGTTCGCGGCTCCTTCACCTCTTCCGGAACCTATGGCAATCACGAAAACGGGTACTAACGTGAAAACCAACACGTGCACAGAAACTTCTCCAAATATTTTTCAAATAAATGCCATAAAAAACTAGACAAAATTTGAAGATTGTCAGAAAAAGAATCACTCAAAAATCCCTTTTCATTTAAAAGTTATAAAGGTTTCTGTCCAGGGACTTATCTGTAATGAAACAGAAAAGTTCCAGGGTTTTAACTGAGAAAACAGAAAACGGTTCGATTGGAAATGCGCAAGCGCAAGAGAGAAAACGTCTTTTTCCCGAAGGCGCCAACAGAAAACGGTTCGAGGGGGAATAAAACAGAGGCTGACATGCGGGGTCCACATGTCAGGTTTGAAAAGCTCGCCGGCGCCCGAAGACTGCGGTGGACGCCGGCGTCGAACCACGGCGAGTTAGGCGGATCGGAGGGTACCAAGAGCTTCAGCGTCTTTGTCGGAGTAAATGGCCCCGGGTAGGTTGAGGTGCACGCACGGGGGCGAATCATGCTGGATCCCGTGGCGGGGCGCGACGGACGGAGTCGAGGAAGGAGACCTCCTCGGGGCTCTTCCAGTGGCTAGGCGTGCTCTAGGGGGAGTGCAGGGATGGTGGGTGCTCGAGTTGAAGCTCGGGGCCTCTATTTATAGGCGGATCGACGGGGTGGCCGTGAACGGAGAATTTCCGGCGAGCGATTACGGCGGAGCAGTGGATTGGCAGGAGGTTTGAGAGTCCAGGCAGCATCAGTGGAGGTTACTGGAGTCGTTCCGCAGCTAAACGGAGTTGGTCTTGGCGTAATGGCGTCGGTCCATGGTGAGGTGACCGCACGGGCTCGACGGCGGCAGAGAGCGCGCTCCGCGCCCTGCGGTTCACGACGAGGGCGGCAGCATGTTCGGGGGAGTGGAGGGCCACGCGGTGAGCTCCGGTGGTTTGGGCGGCGCTGGGTGGCGTCGTCGGCGCCGTGTCTCTCGCTGGCGGCCGCAAAGCCGCCGCTGGCGTCGGTCATGGGGCGGCGCACCTTCTGCTGCTCGTCGCCGACGCCTGCAAGGTGCCAGGCGTTCGTGCGGTGCAGGAACAAGAGGGAGGGGACGAGGTGCAAGGCGACATCGGGGCACTGTCGAGATCGACAACCCTCTCTGAAGAAAACGACAGCAAGCCACTGACTGAATTTCTGAAACTCTGAACTTGACAATGACCATGCACTGCAGGTGTTCGACAGAAAGATTTGGCAATGAGATGAATTTTTCTGGAGCTGTAACTTGGTGAGGTGACCACTCAATGCACCCAGAGGCTGCCTGATTTTACTTGGAATTTTTGGAGAAAGCTTTGAATGAATTTCACCAAATTTGACAAATCTGGTCCAAACTTGCAGCAAGTGGAGTTTGAAAATTTTGAACTGAAGACCAGTGGATCTTCATGGATCTTGGTTGAGGGTTCAAAGGACTAGGGGGGGGGGGAAGGTTTGGGGGCAAAAATCAAAACAGAAAATGGAGTTCCTTTGTAAATCTCCAAGTGCTAGAATGGAAGACAGAAATTTATTTGAATAAGATTTAAATGGAAATGATCACATGGGGAGGTCCAACTTGCTGGATTTGATGCAAATCATGATTCAAAGATGAGGGAAAGGTTAGGAGAGAGCATTTGCACTAAGGCCATGGCAAGAAGGAATTGTTGAAAGTGGCAAAGGATTTTTCCAAAAGCCATAGTGCATTTCCAAAAAGATTTTCAAAAGTTATTTTCCCCAAAAGAAAAACATTTGGTCTTGAGTCCAAATGAAAAGCAAGAACCTCCAAGACCAAAGACAGATCTTGGGTGAATCCAAATAAAACTTTTGCCATAAAAAAAATATTTGAGAGGGAGAGTTCTCTTGAAAAAAAATTAAATCACCTCCCTCAAGTCAAATAAAAAATCATTTGAAAAATCCAAATAAAAACTTGGGTGTCACAACACCTACCCCCTTAGGAAAAATCTCGTCCTCGAGATTTCTGCTGATCCTCAAATAGATATGGATACTCTGCCCGGAGGAAATCTTCCCTTTCCCATGTAGCTTCATCCTCAGTGTGGTTGCTCCACTGAACCCTGAAAATTTTTGTCGTTTTCTGACGGGTCCTCCGTTCAGACTCTTCTAAAATCTTTACTGGCCTTTCTCTGTAGGTGAGATCTGGTTGCATATCAATGTTCTCATGAGGTACATGCTTTTCCGGGTTACTCACACATTTCCTCAACTGTGAGACGTGGAATACGTCATGGACGTCTGACAGCTCCTTGGGTAGGTCTAGTTGGTAGGCCACCGTACCTCTCCGTGCCTTTATACAAAATGGTCCAATAAATCTTGGGGCTAGCTTCCCCTTAATTTTGAACCGTTGCAGACCCCTCATAGGAGATACTCGGAGGTATACGGAATCACCGGGTTCAAAGCTGACCTCACGATGCTTCTGATCATAGTAGCTCTTTTGTCGGCTCTGCGCTGTCTTGAGTCTGTCCCTGATTTGTTTAACTTTCTCCTCGGCCTCTTTAAGCATGTCTGGGCCGAAGATACGGCTGTCACCTGTTTCTGACCAATTCAGTGGGGTACGACACCTTCGTCCGTACAATGCTTCAAAGGGTGCCATTTGCAAGCTGGCTTGGTAACTGTTGTTGTAAGCAAACTCGGCATACGGCAAACTCTCTTCCCAACTGGATCCATAGGTGAGCACACAGGCTCTTAGCATATCCTCTAGGATTTGGTTTACACGTTCCGTTTGTCCATCAGTCTGAGGGTGGTACGCTGTACTGAAAGCTAGTTGCCTGCCCAGAGCTCGTTGTAGGTGATCCCAAAATTTGGAGACGAATTGGGTGCCTCGGTCTGATATTATAGTCTTTGGGACTCCGTGCAAGCAAACTATACGGGAGAGATAAAGTTTTGCCAGTCTTTGTGTGGAGTAGGTAGTCTTCACGGGAATGAAATGAGCAACCTTGGTTAGTCGGTCTGTGATGACCCATATGGCGTCATTTCCGCGTTGTGATCGGGGTAATCCGACAATGAAGTCCATTCCTATTTCATCCCATTTCCACTCTGGTATCCTGTTAGGTTGGAGTAGCCCTGCTGGCTTTTGGTGCTCGGCCTTGATGCGCTGACATGAATCGCAACAAGCAATGAATGTGGCTATATCTCTTTTCATACCGTGCCACCAAAATCTTTCCTGAATGTCCTTGTACATTTTGGTTCCTCCAGGATGGATCGAGTATGGAGCGGTGTGGCTTTCTGTCAAGATCTGTTGCTTGAGTTCCTCAATGTTAGGTACGCAAAGTCTGTCTCGGTACCATAATGTTCCTTCACTGTCTATGACGAACTCTGAAGTCTTACTAAGATTCATTTTCTTCTTTATACCTTCGATGCTGGGATGTCCCTGTTGAGCCTTCTTAATTTGTTCCACCAGGGTGGGTTGTATCTCCAGGTTCGATATGGTGCTCTCGGAGACTAACATCATGTTGAGCCTAGCGAACTCTCGCTGAAACTCAGGCCTCAAATTTTGCTGACCGTCCTTGTCCGGGCTGGGGTTTCGACTAAGGCATCGGCCACTACATTTGCTTTCCCTGGGTGGTAGTGAATACCAACGTCATAGTCTTTGACCAGTTCCAACCAGCGTCGTTGGCGTAAATTCAGCTCTGGCCGTGTGAAAATATATTTGAGGCTCTTATGGTCCGTATATATTTCACAGCGATTTCCCAACAGAAAGTGCCTCCACTCCTTGAGTGCATGTATGACTGCTGCTAGCTCCAAGTCATGTGTTGGGTAATTTTCCTCATGTTTTCGCAGCTGCCTGGAGGCACATGCGACAACTTTGCCATCCTGCATTAGTACACATCCGAGACCTTTTCGGGACGCGTCACAATACACTTCAAAGCTCTTGTGTATGTCTGGCACAGTTAAGACCGGGGCGGTTGTCAGCTTCTTCTTGAGTTCTTGGAAGCTCTGCTCACATGCTTCCGTCCATACAAATTTCTTGTCCTTCTTGAGTAACTGGGTTATAGGTTTTGCCACAGTGGAGAATCCTTCAATAAATCTCCTGTAATATCCGGCCATTCCTAGGAAACTCCGCACATCAGTAACGTTGGCGGGTGGCTTCCAGTCCAGTATGGCCTTGACTTTTTCTGGGTCTACGGCCACGCCTTCTTGGTTCAGAATATGGCCTAAGAAACCAACTTGTCTTAGCCAAAATTCGCACTTGCTAAATTTGGCGTACAACTGATGTTTTCTCAATTCTCCCAAAACAATTCTGAGGTGCTCAGCATGCTCTTCTGGTGTCCTTGAGTAAACCAGAATATCGTCAATGAATACCACCACAAATTTGTCCATGAATTTCATGAACACTTTGTTCATGACGTGGACGAAATATGCGGGGGCGTTCGTTAGTCCAAAAGGCATCACTGTAAACTCGTATAACCCATATCTGGAAGTGAAAGCTGTCTTGGGAATACCTTCTGTCCGTACCTTCAGTTGATGGTATCCCGATCTCAAATCAATCTTTGAAAAGACCTTGGCTTGTGCGAGCTAGTCAAACAAATCATTTATCTGTGGCATCGGATATTTGTTCTTGATGGTGACCATGTTGAGGGCTCGATAGTCTATACACAGTCTCAGTGTCCCATCCTTCTTCTAGGCGAACAACACTGGCGATCCCCATGGTGAGGAGCTGGCTCGAATAAATCCTTTGTCCAATAACTCCTTTATCTGCTTCTTCAACTCCACCAATTCTGAGCGTGCCATTCTATATGGCTTCTTATAGATGGGAGCGGTGCCAGGTGCTAGTTCGATGCTGAATTCTATCTCTCGGTCTGGTGGCATGCCTGGTAGTTCTTCAGGGAACACATCAGGAAACTCGCATACCACTGGAACTTTTCTCAGTTCTGCAATGTCCATTTTGTTCAGTTTTGGTTTCTGTGATCGTGGCCTTTCTTGAGCGGAAACTCTTATTGTCTTGCCGTGATGGTGAGTGAGAATCACGGTCCGATTGAAACAGTCAATGAATCCTTTGTTGGTGGTCAACCAGTCCATCCCTAAAATGACATCCAGTCCTTTACTTTCCAACACGATGAGATTTGCGTGGAATTGTAGTCCTTCGAACTCAATGACCACTCCTTGGCAGTAACCCTGAGCAATTTGCTTATTTCCGGGGGACTTGATGATCATAGATTTTTCCAAGGGGAGTATCGGAAAACCATGTTGCGAAACAAAACTCTTCGAAATGAACGAATGGGAAGCTCCAGAATCAAACAAAACCGTGGCAGGTACTGTGTTGACAGGGAACGTACCGAGCACGATGTCTGGGGCATTCTGCGCTTCTTCCCTGGTCACATGGTTCAGGTGACCCTTCCTGTGGTTGTTGTTGGGGTTGAAATTGTTGCGCTTGGGGGCTGGATTGTTTCCACCATTGTTCGGCTTGGGTGCCGAGTCTCTTGGCTTCGGGCACTGTTTAGCATAATGCCCTTGCTGACCACAAGCATAGCAGGTGACCCCTGGCCAGTATGTGTACTCCTTATCCCTGGCATGAAATTGTCCGACAGGCCTTGGTTCAGTAGTCATGGATCTCCTTGCGTCTGTCCTTGGGACCTTAGTCTTGCCTCGGTTGCTGCGGGCAAGAGTCGTCTTGTCCCTCTTTCGCTTGCGGATATCTTCCAGACTACGGCGCTCATTCTCCAAGGTGATGGCCTTGTCCACCAGCGTCTTAAAATCCGGAAAGGTGTGTACAATCAGTTGGCATCTTAGCGCTGGTGCCAGGCCGTCCAGGAATTTTTTCCATCTTCTTGCTTTCTGTCATGTGCTCGTCGTAGTCATAACGAGACAGTTGGGTAAACTGACCATTGTATTCTGTGACTGACATGCCCCTCTGCTTCAGGTCATCGAACTCTCTCTTCTTGATCTTTAGGATGCTCCTGGGGATGTGTGCCCCACGGAAGCCTTCCTTGAAATCTTCCCAGGTGATGTTGTGTTCACTGGGATGCATGTGTAGGAAGTTTTCCCACCATGCTGCAGCTGCTCCAGAAAGGTAGTGTGGTGCATAAAGCACCTTCTCATGATCTGAACACTGAGCGATGATCAGCTTCCTTTCAATGTCACGAAGCCAATCATCGGCTTCCAGCGGCCTATCGGTGTGAGCAAAAGTTGAGGGGCGAGTCTTCTGTAACTCAGATAACTTGGAATGTGGTTGATAGGGTTCACGGTGGTTTCCCATATTGATGACATGATTCATCATCTCTTGGTGCTGTTGCTGGCTTTGCTCGAAGAGACGGCATACTTGAGACAGTGCTGCTTCGCTGTCTTGTTGACTGGACCGACCCTGAGTGAAATTGTTACTGGTCTGTGTCCCGTAAACCTCTTCTGGCTGATTGGGCATGGAGCGAGTCCACGGGCGAGACATTTTTCCAGTCTGGGGTATTATTTGCAAAACCCATGAGAAAAACTGTGTAGCACAAGGAAAAATCTTGCAAAGGCAACAATTTAGAAGACTTCAAGGTTTTTCAAGAAAACACAAACGATTTTGCATGGAGAAGGACTGCTTAACATAAATCTTACATGCGAAAAGCAAACACACGATACAGCACTCAGGATGCGCGTACACATCCTGACATGTTATTTAAAACTAGCGTACTACTCCGGAAGACAGCAAACACACCAATACAAACTAGCGTACAGATAAAAACAGCACATCAAACAAGCAGACATAACACGCGACTACTCGGTGCTCTCAGTCGGAGATGGTGAAGATCTCCTTGCCCTTGCCGATGGCAAGGCTCAGCGGTCCAGGAGAATCAACCTCCACCTCCTCTCTAGCTGGCTCCTGGCGCGCAACGCTGCGCTACGGTGATGGTGCGGGAGCGATGGGTGGTAGAGCGGGTGCGGCAGGCGGTGCGGCTCTGACTGGAGTAGGAGCGATGACTCGGTCGAACTCCTCAGTGGTAGGCAGACGGCGAGCAGTGGCCAAAACGGCCGGTGCATAAGAGGCTGAAGACGAGACGAATGTCAGAGGCGGCGCCGTGTGGAGAAGCTCCTTCCTGCTGGCAGGACCGCCCCGGACTAAGTCCATGCGGGCAGCCACAAGATCATCTACGAGGTTGTCGAAAGACTCCTCCAGCGCCTTGAGATACTCCACAACCATCTCGATGGCTTCATCTCGTTCTCCCCGATGGCAGGCGAAGGCATAGTGGCTGGTGTATGGCACATGGCATGGGAGGTAGCGGTAGCGACGAGTCTTCATCGTAGGAAGCATGTCCCGAAGGCGAGCTATCGCCTCACGGGCAGCCATCTGCATGGCATGCCTCTCCGTAGGCATGGCCCTTCCCACAAAACGGAAGTGGCGAGCAGCAGAACGTCCTCCCTTGAACTGCACCACAGCTTGGTGCATAGACACGTCGTCACTGAGCTTGTGCTGATAGAGTGTGAACTCCGGGCGAGCTGCTGGCCCGATCGCGAGCTTGGTGATGGAGACGAGGAGCTTGACAAACCCCTCGGGCACATTGGTGAACACTCGATTCTCACAGCTGCTGCCAGCCATCTACAAAAGTAGGCAAAAATTCTGAGTAGTCAAGTCATAAATTTATGATGACCAACAGAAAATAGCTACTATTGCAAAATGCTGAAAAAGCACAAGAGACGCTAATAACCGATTAGCGATCGCACCTAGTGGCTTCCTACCGTCAGCCTGGCTCTGATACCAAGCTTGTCACGATCGGTTTTTCAATAAAATAATTATTGAGAGACCAATCCCTTTTACGGACCAGCGAGGAAGAATTCCTTCTCACTGGTAGACAATATCTTGGTCACAGAAGAAAAATACCAGGAGTACAGAATATAATACAAAGTTGAGCGAAGACTGCCCAACAATTTATTACATGCACGCCGATAAAACAAGACGGCGGATAGGGTGGCAAACTACTAACTCACGATAATAACGGTGGTGGAAATATCACCGCGAAGCGAGTGATATGATTCCAGAAGACTACAGCTCTTCGAGCGTCGGAGTGAGGCTCGAGGAGACTTATTGCGGGTGGCGGAAGCGTATATAATACAAGTGACCAATATCCGGGATCGCGCAGGACTGACTGGGACTCCTCTAGGCATCGGACGCGCTATCAAACTCTTCATCCAAGAGATCGCCTTCGTCAACATCTGGCCAAATCAACAAGCCAGGTGAGTACTATGAAAGTACTCGCAAGACAGTTCGGACATAAGATATAACAAATGTAAACATGAAGTACATGAACAAGTTAACCAGTGCGATCAGACATAGAGATAATAACTACTGGGTGCCAAGCGAGGGTCTGAATGACGCCTCGAGCGGAAACTGCAGAATAGTAATACTGGTGCCAAACGAGTGTCTGAATGACTCCTCGAGCGGAAAATGCAGAATAGTAATACTGGTGCCAAACGAGTGTCTGAATGACTCCTCGAGCGGAAAATGCAGAATAGTAATACTGGTGCCAAACGAGTGTCTAAAAGACTCCTCGAGAGGAAAATGCGGAATAATAATGCCACAGTCGGGCGTCGAGGCGACACCACATAAAGGGCTCTTAACAGAGAATAAAAGCAGTACGTGCCACAGTCAGACGTCTGAGCGACATCACATAAAGGGCTTATATTTAAAGTAAGAAACAAGAACACGCCACAGTCGGACGTCTGCGCGACGTCACATAAAGGGCTTATATCACAGCTCAATAGTACAACAGTTCGGGAACATAAATTATCACAAGCATGAGACAAATATAAAGTTAGTCCATCCACAGGAATAACAATAAATCTGGATTTACAGTTGAGCTTGTTCACCGGGGACGAATTTTCCACGCAGGTAGATATGGATATAATGATTACACTACTAGATCATGGATACGATGATTTGGAAGGAATTGACTCTGCAGAGTTTGTACTTAACCACAGCCAACGGATTTCAGTAGTCACGGGGACTAGTTCTGTCTACGGTGTTTTGGAAGAAACACGTCTAACCAGTACACACCCAATTCAACATTCCGAAGCCAGGGATCACCCTCGGCAACGTTCACGAAAAACCTTGAGACGGGGAGGCTACAACCTCGCGTAGCATGGGATCAAATTTCTATGCGCGCGCTCTAAGGGGGTGCCCCCCCTCTCGGTCCCAACCGGAAACACCCATGCCCCCTGACCAGATGACTGGCTTTAATCCTGGGCCAAGGTACCATCATCCTGGCCTCTCTGTTTGGTGTGTACACGGAAAGAGGTTACCAACTTACTAAACCGCATCCTGGCAAATGAAACATGTGGTAGCACGGAAGGGGGAAAGAACGATAACGTGACTCCGTCCACGTTAACGTCAGAAATAGTCGGATGACGCAAGGCTGGTATGCTACAACAGTACCACCTTGCTGCCCTTCATTTCACCACATGATTAGGCCATCTCTCATCAGAGATCATCGCAACTTTGGAACATGCGGGTAGTTGCCTTACAAGCAACGAGGTATTTACCGACACTCATATGCCACGCACAAACTTTCACGCAAACATGCAAAACACCTGTCATATCAAATGTTCAAAACATGCTTGCCTGGTTCGGAGAAGTCGGAGTCTAGCTCGGCGAAGTTCGCGGCTCCTTCACCTCTTCCGGAACCAACGGCAATCACGAAAACGGGTACTAACGTGAAAACCAACACGTGCACAGAAACTTCTCCAAATATTTTTCAAATAAATCCCATAAAAAACTAGACAAAATTTGAAGATTGTCAGAAAAAGAATCACTCAAAAATCCCTTTTCATTTAAAAGTTATAAAGGTTTCTGTCCAGGGACTTATCTGTAATGAAACAGAAAAGTTCCAGGGTTTTAACTGAGAAAACAGAAAACGGTTCGATTGGAAATGCGCAAGCGCAAGAGAGAAAACGTATTTTTCCCGAAGGCGCCAACAAAAAACGGTTCGAGGGGGAATAAAACAGAGGCTGACATGCGGGGTCCACATGTCAGGTTTGAAAAGCTCGCCGGCGCCCGAAGACTGCGGTGCACGCCAGCGTCAAACCACGGCGAGTTAGGCGGATCGGAGGGTACCAAGAGCTTCAGCGTCTTTGTCGGAGTAAATGGCCATGGGTAGCCATACCAACTACCCCTGGCGCTTCAACAAAATTATCAGGCCTTTGGGGCCTTCAAGCATTCCAAGCATTTGGGCCGCCTTCCCTAGCCGGCCACCTCTAAAGCCGACTCCCGGGAGGCGACCCAGCCTCACCGACTCACCCCCAAGACGACTACAGGGTGGCCGACTCCGAGAAGCCGGCCAAGACCGCAACCACTCCTACATAATGGCGACGTGATGGGGTGTGGCCACAGTGCGGCCCACTACCCCCGAAGCCCGAGGCGGGCGTGGCTCCAGGAGGCCGTACGGGACGGACGTCTCCCGTGCGGCTCGGCACTGTAGCCATGCTGACCTCGACATCATACACGACCCCCTCCTGTACGACCCAAGGACTGCGGTCCCCTTCAGCCAGAGAGAGGCATGAAGGCGGCCCGGCCCTCTCCAGTCGGCCGAGAGCATAGCCGGCCTCTAGAAACCGGCTGATCCCTTCCTCGAAGCAGGAGCCCCATTAAGGAGACAAGA
Organism: Triticum aestivum; assembly: GCF_018294505.1. NCBI lineage: Eukaryota > Viridiplantae > Streptophyta > Magnoliopsida > Poales > Poaceae > Triticum > Triticum aestivum. The sequence goes on from NC_057814.1 coordinate 84,122,755, forward strand.
CGAGGTAAGGCTACAGTGATAGCCCCCGGGGCGGTCCACTGTAGCCACGCTTACCTCGACAAAGCCCTCGCCATCACAGGCGAGGCTACAGTGAGCAGCCGCCGACAAGACCCTAGGCGGTGGGGCCGGCCTGTCGACCAAGTAGCCGGCAGCCGGCGGGACCCAGCAGCCGGCGGAGAAGCCGGCGAGCGCAGACACTGACGGCTGGGACCAGATCCCAGTCGGATTACCATTGTACCTCCGGGGAGTAGGCCTATATAAACCCCCCGGAGCACCCATGCAAAGGGTTCGGACCCAAGCATAGTTGGCTTCTAAGCATAGAGTGGCCATCTGAGCATAGCACACACACCATAGATAGAGAGAAGCAAGAGCTAGCCTTGTTCTTCTTCTCCCTTGATCTCAACAGCTCTAGGAGCGATTGTAGCTACCTTTTATCGATCTAGTGATCATGCGGAGACCCCGCAGAGCAGGACTAGGGGTGTTATCTCCTCGGAGAGCCCCGAACCTGGGTAAGATTCGCCGGCATGCATGTCTACGCCTCATCCCGTTTCCAGGCACCGGCGACGTTTTATTGGCTCCCACAATGATAAGCCATCCTTTGGCATATGTCGCACCAACCACCCGACAGTCTTCTTCCGCGTCGGTGGGTGGTGGACTCGACTAACGGGGAGCACCACGTCGACGGCGACACTATCTCCGGCGGACGGCGGCTCGGGTGGTGGTGGAGAACTCCGGTGGAGGGCTGCAAACTACGAATTGAGGCGCGGGTCAGAAGGAGGGATGCATGGTGAAGCTACTGGCAAGAGAAGGGAGGCTGAGGTGCATGCACGGGGGCGAATCGTGCTGGATCCCGTGGCGGGGCGCGGCGGCCGGAGTCGAGGAAGGAGACCTCCTCGGGGCTCTTCCAGTGGCTAGGCGTGCTCTAGGGGAGTGCAGGGATGGTGGGTGCTCGAGTTGAAGCTCGGGGCCTCTATTTATAGGCGGATCGACGGGGTGGCCGTGAACGGAGAATCTCCGACGAGCGATTACGGCGGAGCAGTGGATTGGCAGGAGGTTTGAGAGTCCAGGCAGCATCAGTGGAGGTTACTGGAGTCGTTCCGCAGCTAAACGGAGTTGGTCTTGGCGTAATGGCGTCGGTCCACGGTGAGGTGACCGCACGGGCTCGACGGTGGCAGAGAGCGCGCTCCGCGCCCTGCGGTTCACGACGAGGGCGGCAGCGTGTTCGGGGGAGTGGAGGGCGACACGCCGAGCTCCGGTGGTTTGGGCGGCGCTGGGTGGCGTCGTCGGCGCCGTGTCTCTCGCTGGCGGCCGCAAAGCCGCCGCTGGCGTCGGTCACGGGGCGGCGCACCTTCTGCTGCTCGTCGCCGACGCCCACAAGGTGCCAGGCGTTTGTGCGGTGCAGGAACAAGAGGGAGGGGACGAGGTGCAAGGCGACATCGGGGCACTGTCGAGATCGACAACCCTCTCTGAAGAAAACGACAGCAAGCCACTGACTGAATTTCGGAAACTCTGAACTTGACAATGACCATGCACTGCAGGTGTTCGACAGAAAGATTTGGCAATGAGATGAATTTTTCTGGAGCTGTAACTTGGTGAGGTGACCACTCAATGCACCCAGAGGCTGCCTGATTTTACTTGGAATTTTTGGAGAAAGCTTTGAATGAATTTCACCAAATTTGACAAATCTGGTCCAAACTTGCAGCAAGTGGAGTTTGAAAAATTTGAACTGAAGACCAGTGGATCTTCATGGATCTTGGTTGAGGGTTCAAAGGACTAGGGGGGGGGAAGGTTTGGGGGCAAAAATCAAAACAGAAAATGGAGTTCCTTTGTAAATCTCCAAGTGCTAGAATAGAAGACAGAAATTTATTTGAATAAGATTTAAATGGAAATGATCACATGGGGAGGTCCAACTTGCTGGATTTGATGCAAATCATGATTCAAAGATGAGGGAAAGGTTAGGAGAGAGGATTTGCACTAAGGCCATGGCAAGAAGGAATTGTTGAAAGTGGCAAAGGATTTTTCCAAAAGCCATAGTGCATTTCCAAAAAGATTTTCAAAAGTTATTTTCCCCAAAAGAAAAACATTTGGTCTTGAGTCCAAATGAAAAGCAAGAACCTCCAAGACCAAAGACAGATCTTGGGTGAATCCAAATAAAACTTTTGCCATAAAAAAATATTTGAGAGGGAGAGTTCTCTTGAAAAAAAAATTAAATCACCTCCCTCAAGTCAAATAAAAATCATTTGAAAAATCCAAATAAAAACTTGGGTGTCACAGCACCCGAGCAATCTCTTGTCGAAAGTCGCAGCTCGAAGAACCGACTGTCCGACTGGCAAGAGCCAAAGGCAGAAAGGATGCCCACACGAAAAACGGCTAAGGACCAACGAACTTATATAACGCAAAGACGGGCTCCAACCACGCCCACCGGCTGTCAAAACAGCCGGCTGGCCGGCCTCCCAATCACTTCGCTATAATCCAACAAAGCTAGAGTACTTGCCCTCCCAAGCACTTCCCCAGCCACAGATTGCAGAGCAGCTGTCCGGCTGGGAAGGCGGCAACCAAGGGAGGGCGGCAAAGGAAACAACCGAAGGATGAAAAGCAAAGAACAAGGGAAAGCCAAACGCATGCATAATTATATTTACACATAAGGCCCCCAATAGGCCGGCAGTCAATATAGTTCGAATACACCCCCAGTGGGTGGAATTGTGCATACTTACCAAAATACTGTTCCAAGAATGGTGAAACAGGAAAGTAGAGGCAGCAGACTAGACTAAGGGCGCAGCAGGGGAGCCGGGCTGGTCGGTGGAGACGGCGCCACCGGCTGGAGGAGTGGCCGGCTGGCGGGTCTCGGCTTGATCATCGCCGGCTGCAGGCGGTGCACCCGCGCATGCCTTGTTGCTGGAGGCATGGTCAAGCTGAGGCTGACCGGCCGCTCCACCATCTGGCGCGACGTCTTCACCCTCCTCCTCCTCCTCCTCGCCCTCGTCGCTGGAGTCGATCTCCTCCGCCGAGTCCTCGCCGTCTGCCGGGTTCAACCCGAACCACTCCTCCGGCTGGGCAACGCCGTTGTCATCCACCTCAGGAGCGAAGGCGCTGGTGTCGGTGTAGTCGGCAATCATCGAAGCCCGCTGGATGATAGCCGGCCGCGCCGGCTCCAGCTCCGTGTCGGCCTCCTACCGCCAAGTGGCCAGCTGGTCCAGACTCAGCTCGGGATACCAGGCCTTGGCGAACTCCAGCGCCCGCCTGGCACCGGACCGAGTCACAGAAGCCTTTCAGGCCTCGAAGCGGCCGACCGCCACCTCCAGCCAGTCAGCAGTCCGACTGGGGGTGCGGGGAATCACCTCACCAGGCCAAAGAGCGGCCAACACCTGCGCCCCAACACGCTGAAGCCGGCGGAGCATGCGGTGAGTCGGCCAGAGGCGGGCCTGAATCGCCAAGAGCTGCTCCTCCAGCGACCGGCGAGCGTTCGGCGCGATCTCGGCGCCAGCCTGCCTTCGTGCCTCGCGATGGGCGTCGACGACCTGGTTGGCGGCGGTAGAGTAGCCAGGGAAGTACTCTGCGCAAGAAAGAAAGAGAAAGAAGAGAAAAACACCAAGTCAGAAAATGAGCCAAACGGCAAGCGGCAAGCAAAGACGAAGAAGAAGGCGGCCTACCGTCAACCAAGTCTTCGATCTGGCCATAGCCATTGATCAGCGTCTGCTTCGCTTCGGCCCAGCTAGCCGCCTCTGTCTCATACTCGGCTTGGAGGGCGGCCTCGCTGTCCTGCACCGCCTTCAGGGCCGCCTTGTGGCTCTTCTCCTGGTCGGCCAACCTCTTGGCCAGGCGGTCACGCTCCTGTGCCAAGGCGTCAAAATTGGCCTCCTTAGCACGGAGGGCGGCCTGAGCCCCGCCCAGCTGCTCCCTCAGACTGGCGTTGGCCGCTGCAGGGATGGCAGAAAAAAAAGAAGCAATAAGGAAGAAGTCGTCAAGGAAGATCCGACCCGACTGCTCAGCAGTCGGCCCGAATCTCGGGGACTACACCCCGTGGGTGCGCTGACGCGCCCCCACGTGAGATAAAAGACGAAGCACTTACCCCGGCTCTCAGATAGGTCAGCATTCTTCTGGGTCAGCTCCTGAGCCTCGGAGTTGAAGGCAGCCGCGCGGAGGTTGTGGTAGTCCTGCAAGACAGGCAGAGGAGCGAATGAGAACAAGATAGCAAAACAAAGCCAGCTAAGAAGTTCCAAGCTGCCTGCTTAGCAGCCGACTCGGAACTCGGGGACTACACCCAGTGGGTGCGCTGACGCGCCCCTACGGAAGAAACCAAGATCAAAAAAGCAAAAATAGGAAGACTAACCCGAATGGCCGCCCGCGTCGCAAGGAACTCGTCATTATATTTCCTCAGCGCCGCGGCCTGGGACTGAAGCCGGTTCCGGACGTCCTGCGCTGCCACGTTCACCACAGCCGTCCCTCCACCCGGCGTCCACCCCGAGCTGGCGCTGGCCGCCTCCACGTCCTGGGCCGACGAGCTGAGGCCCGCGGCTTTCTGCGGGTCCGATGCGGCCTTCCCCGTGCGCTGGCGCGATGGCGACCGGACCACCAGGTCCGTCCTCGCAGCCGGCTCGCCCCCGGCCGATTGCGCAGGCGGCACGTTAGGCCGGCCGCCTTGAGCCGCCCCAGTCGGCGGGGCCGGTGCCGCCTCCCTCTCCGGGACGACGACGTCGTCCTCCCTCTCCAATCCCGGCTGGTCGCCGCCGGCTTCCTCTGGTGGGGGCTCTGGGGCCTCAGGCGCCGCGACGCGCAGAGGGGTGACGAGCAAGGCCCCCTCCACTGTTGCCGCGGTCACAGCCTCCGCTTGGGCCTTAGCCGCTGCGTCGGCGCGCGCCTTCGCCGCCTCCTCCTCCTGTGCCGCCTTGGCGGCAGCCGCCCTCAACTCCTCCGCCTCCCGCTCCTCCCGCGCCTCCCGCGTGTTTCGCTCCGTCGCCGCCTGAAGCTCGGCACGGGGGTCCACGCGGCGGGTGCTCCCGGATCCTCCCGGCGATCCAACGACGGAGGCGGCAGCAACCCGCTCGAGCGCAAGCGGAGCCCTGATTTTTTGAGAAAGGGCAAGGATTCAGAAATTACCAAGAAAAGAAGAAAGAATGTACAAAGGAATATACACTTACGCCGACACCATCTGCGGCTGCTTTACCACCTTGCGGAAGCGGGCCGCCTTCGCGGCCGCCTCATCCCGCCTGGTCGCCGCTGCCCCGCCCTTGGGCTTCTTCGGCCGGCTCCCGAACAAGCCCGACGTGGCACGGCGCTTCTGCCCGCCGCCCCGAGCAGGCAGCGCGGCGGAGGAACCCGCGCCGTGGCCAGACGCCGGCTGGCGGTGTGGGACGACTTCCGTCTCGTCGTCACCCAGCCAGTCGTCGAAACTGGCTCCAAGCCCGGAGCCGCCTGCTTCGCCGCCACCCGCCTCGGTGTTGTCCGACATGGCGGCCGCACCCAAGTCGTGGTCCTCCAGGTCATGCTCCGCCCGGTCGGGGAGGAATCGGCGCTCTGCCTCCGACCCGGCTGCAGGTCAAAGGAGAGAGCTCTGCCAAGGCGTGCCGACTGGTCAGAGACGGCCAGAAGGAATTCGGCAACAAAACCAAGAAAAAGAAAACATACCGTGGGCGGAGGATGTGCACGGGAATATGGCTCCTTGCCGAACCGCCACTCTGCGAAAAGCTTGTAGTTTGCAAGTAATTCACCATGTGGGCCACCTCATCGTGCGGCATGTCCTTGGTGCACATCCGACTCGGATCGAGCTGGCCGCTCATCTGACAGATCAGGTGAGGGTGGCTCTGAAGCGGAAGCACCCGGCGCGCGACGAAGGCGGCCAGCAAGTCGGACCCAGTCAGGCCCTCCGACTGGATCATCACCCGCAGTCGGGTGACGGCCGCGGCTCCAGCCGGCGTCAGCGTCGCGGCCCGATAGGACCAGTGGGGCCGCCTCCCAGCCGGCGGGCCGGCTACATAAGCCGGCAAGTTGACGTAGTCGCTTTGTGGGGCAACGTTCTTCACGTAGAAATATGACTTCTGCCAGCGCTTCACCGACTGGATTAACGTGATGACGGGGAAGGGGTTGTCGGTCGCCGGCCTCCGCATTGCGATGAAGGCGCCGCTCTGGGCCGGCACGCCCTGCATGCGGGTGCCCATCTTAGATTGGAAGAACTCCCCCCAGAGCTCAAGGGTGGGGAGAACGCCAAGGAAGCCTTCGCACAAGGTGACGAAGGCGGACAACAGCACCACCGTGTTCGGGGTGAGGTGGTGCGGCTGGAGTTGATAGAAGTCGGGGAAGGAGCGGAAGAAAGCGCTCGCTGGCAAGCCGATGCCGTGCAGGAAATGCGAGCGGAAGACTACCCGCTCGCCTTCCTCCAGCTCCGGCGTGATCTCCTTCGCAGGCGCGAGGCGGACCCGCACCTGGTCCGCGTCGGGCAACCGCCGCGTCTTGCGGAGGCACTTGATGTGGTCCATGTGGACGTTGGAGCCGTCCCAGTCCCCGCCGTACTGCATGGTGGCGAGAAGCTATCGAGGAAGAGTGCGGCAGCGGAGAAAGCACGGCCCTGCGGCGGCGGAGCTACGGGGCGGAGTGAAGAATGGTGGGACGGCGCGGCGGCGAGGCGCGGCTGCAAGGGAAAGCAGGAGGAAGAAGATGGCGGAGAGGAGAGGAGCGTGCGAGCGTCTGCCGCTTCCCCCTCCTCCCCCTACTGATAGCCTCACGCGGCGAAGCCGAGGAGGCGAGGCGTGGGGAGGAACGTGGGATTAACTGCGCCCACTCCCCCACGTCCCGCGATTATTGCGCCCTAACGGCGTGCGGAAACCGCCGCCGGAAGACGTGCGGACGGCTTTGGGCCGCAAAGAATCCGCGCCTGGGCCTAGGCGTAGGAGTGGTGGGCCCTCGGCCTGCGGCGACGTCTTGTCGCGCGCGTGGGTTGGCAGGCTCTTTTCAGCCACGGGACGCCACGTGGTTCGCATGCGGCGAGCGGCCGGCCCGCAGCCCGGCGCACGCGCCAACAGACTCCCACCTTCCGACTTTAAAAAATTTCGCCAAGACGGCGCGCCCAACCAAAGCCGGCTCCCAGCTGCTGGCTCGTCAAGATAAGAAGCTGACCGAGCTTCTCGACCTCCTCTCAGCCTCGAAGCCCAACCAGCTTCGGGGACTACTGTCGGAGTAAATGGCCACGGGTAGCCTAACCGACTCCCCCTGGCTCTTCGAAAAATTATCAGGCCGTTCAGGCCTTCAAGCATACAAAGCATAGGGCCGCCTTCCCCCGGCCGGCTATCCCCAGGGCCGACTCCCAAAAGGCGACCCAGCCTCAGAAGCCTCTCCCAAGAAAGATACGAGATAGCCGACTCCAGGGAGCCGGCCCCAAGAGGACCGACTCCCAGAAGCCGGCCATGAAGAAAGCCGGCCAAGACTGCACCTACTAAGACTGTACCCACGTAACGGCGATAGGATGGGGCGTGGCCGCAGTACAGCCCACTACCCCCGAATCCCGGAACAGGCATGGCCACAGGGCGCCGTACGGGCCAGCCATCCCCCGTCCGGCGCGGCACTGTAGCCATGTTGGCCTCGATGTCACCCACGACAGGTGCCAGTACGGCCCGTGGGCGGCGGACCCCTTTGCCAGAGAGACATCTGAAGACGGCCTGGCCTCCTCTAGTCGGCCAGGGATGTGGCCGGCTCCCAATAGCCGGCTACCTCCCTCCCTCGAAGCATGCGCCCCATTAAGGAGACAAGACGAGGTAAGGCTACAGTGAGAGCTCGCAAGGCGGTGACACTGTAGCCACGCTTACCTCGACAAAGCCCTCGTCATCAGAGGCGAGGCAACAGTAACCAGCCGCCGACAAAGCCCCCAAGCAGTGGGGCGGGACCCACCAGTCGGCGGGCCCCAATGACCGGCGGAGAAGCCGGCGAGCATAGACACTGACGGCTGGGACCCGCGCCCAGCCGGATTACCATTGTACCCCTGGGGGGTAGGCCTATATAAACCCCCCGGGACACCCATGCAAAGGGTTGATCTCATAGAATTCCACACACCACATAGAGAGAAAAGGAGAGCTAGCCTTGCCCTTCTTCTTCCTCTAGCCAAACAGCTCAAGGAGCACTTGTAGCTACTTGTATTGATCTAGTGATCATGCGGAGACCCCGCAGAGCAGGACTAGGGGTGTTATCTCCACGGAGAGCCCCGAACTTGGGTAAGATCCGCCGGCGTGCATGTCTTCGCCTCATCCCGTTTCCAGGCACCGACGATGTTTTACTGGCTCCCACAATGATAAGCCACCCGTTGGCATATGTCGCACCTACCACCCGACAAATAAGCTCCATGCCATGACGGCCATGGCAAAGGCGAGATCTTGCAACAGAGATGATGGGGTGCCAAGAGAGTTGGGGAAGGAGATGCAGCGGCGGGGATGCTCATGCTTGTGTAGGAGGACGAGTAGGAGGAGATCTCACCTGTGTGCCGCCGTTGATGGCCTCCCTTGGTCGCCGCCTCCTGTTTCCAGGTCGGACTGTGGGGAAAGGAGGGTTTCCCTCTTACTTGGACGAGCGCGGAGAAAAAAATTGGAACTAAGCGTTTTCTTTTGCGGGTAAATGATAGATGGATGATTTCTACTTTTTTCCTGTTATGCTAGATGGATGGCAAAAAAAATTGACATGAAGTTTCTTATGCAGTTATGGAAATTTTATCTATTACATGTTCATATCATTTGGCAAAAATATAAATCTTGCTTTTCTTAGTAGTTCCCATATGCATGACAAATGTTACCTTGTTGCTTCCAATTACTATGTTCATTTTTGGATGGTAAATGCTTGTTTTGGAATTCAAGTTTTCTATGCATTGTATAAATTTTGACCATTACATGTCCATATCCATGGCAAATTAGCCACTGTTGCTTCAATTGTTTCACATGCATGGAAAATGTTAACTAGTTTCCCATAAACTAGTCATAATAATTTTTAAAAATCATGGCAAATTAACCAAAGGGACTAGTTATAAACAATACACCCTCCCCCATGGCAAATTTCACACACCCACATCATTACCATTATTTTTGTTGTCCATTTCTCATGGTCTGTTTTTTGCCAATCATATATGCCCTGACTCATGGTAATTATACTCAATTACTTATGGAAAATTTTCCATTTCCCCCCTTTCCCATGAACACCTGCTTGATCAACCTGTCCTCGCTGCTCAAAACATTAAATAGATTTGTGAAACATCCCCTCTTTACCACAATGGAAAAAGTATTTCACCTGTATGTAGAAGATATTTATTTCGCGAATACGCAAAGCTTGCGTATCTTTCATTGAGAGAAGGAGTTGAAATGAGAATACAGAGGGGGTACATCGCATGGCACAACCAAGGATGGCGTGAACATGGTGCCCGGAGCAGAGAGAAGTGGGATGCTCAGCCTAAACAGGAGCTACAACACAGCGCTAAACTACCCAGACCAACAAAAACAACCCAAACTAAGACAATGCCTTAACACTCGGAATCTAGTACCAGACACGGCATAAGCAAGCAAGACAACACCTTCATGAAGGGGAACGCCGCCGTGACGCCGCCGTCGTCCGATCCAAGGAACTGGATCTGGGGTTTCCCCGCGCTCGAAGAGGGGCTCGGAGAATAAGCCGTGGCGGCGCCTCCAGAAAGGGTACGACACCCGCAGGTGTCGCCGCTGCCAGCATCAAGCAGGGATTTCTCCCTAGCCAATGTCCGAACAATCCCAAAGCCGTCGGGACTACATCCGAAGACAATCCGAAGACAGGAACATGTCGTAAGTTGGAGCCGCCATCGCTGGAATGGGAGCTTAGCCACCGGAAGCGCACGCATTGGACCTGGCGGGGGTGGGGCAAGGCAGGGGGGGCGGTCAAGGTCGGAGAGGCGACGACATGATGAAGAGGAACCAACACACGTGATGCGACGGCAACCAGCATGTCGACGAGTTAGGATCCCGAGAACGCAGACCTGGATCAACGAAGCCGGAGCCGCCAAACCACCGGCGAGCCCAGGAAGCCGGAAAGAGTGCAGCTTCCAGAGAGCCGGGGCCAAAACTGCTACGGCAGGAACTCCGGCGAGCTGGACCCTGGAAAACGCAGGTTCGAAGCCAACCGGGACCGCAGCGGCAAGGGCGAATTCCACCGTGTGCAGGCCGCCGCGGCCGCCGCATCGAAGACGAGAAGAACCACACCACCCCGAGCAAAACGGCTGCAGCCCCGTGTGGATCCAAAACGGTGCCACCTGCAGCACCTACGACGGAGAACCCATCAGTGGTAGGCGCACCGCGCATGGCCATGGCTGGCCCGTGTGCAAGCGCCGAAGAAGAGGGTGCCCACGCACGGCCAGTGTGCCACGCACGCACCCGCGGAAGGCCTCCGCCGCGGCCCCCAGGCCAGATCCGCGCGCTCGTAGCCGGGGAGAGGACGCCGCCGGGGACAGGATAGCCAGCCGGAGAGGGGAGACCGCCGTGGGACGCGCCCCGTCGACTGGAGGCCTGGCCTCGCCTGACAACGCCGCAGGAGGCAGGAACGCCCCGCCGCCGCCCTCCTTGGCCACGCACGGACTTCGCCGGCGTCCCCTCCGGCGGCGGCGAAGCTCAGGGGTGTGGATCTAGGGTGCGGCCGGCGGCGCGACTAGGGTTTCCCCGAGTCGCCGGGGGTAGAGAATTAATATATGTGGAAGATATTTAGAACACAACAATTCCAATTGCAATTCGGAGGATACCATTATTCTATTTCTATATGAACAAATTGACACCACTGATCTAGAGAAAGTGGAAGGTTTGTTTCAAGTACACATGATGCCCATGGTAGTGCTTCGCGTGATATAACATGATGACAAACAATGTGACGAGACCGCCCATATCAATTTACCGGGAAAAATCCCAAATTAGATTATCTATTGACTATGCTAGGACAGTGGAAGGGAGGCACCGACCTTTATTGCTGAAATTTGTGCATCAAGAAACAAGAGAGAATTATACATCAAACTCGAAAATAAGTGTCATGTTTAAGTCAAGCCATCAACAGAAATAATATCCCCTGAACTAGACAAATTATCTCAAACAAGTACAACAACGTAAAAAAACAGCAACCTTAAATGGCAAATGTTGCTAAGTAAAAATTAAAATTTGTAACTGGACCTATTCGCTGCCCCTCTAGGTCCGTCTCGATCCTTTCAATCGACCCAGACATGTGATGTCATCTTCGACCTCTTCAAGGAGGTTGCAGCTCGGCAGGCCTAAAGACCTTTGAAGGTGGTTTATCTTCAACAACAAAGAAGACGGGAGGTCGGACACCTTGCTCGCCATGCACGGTTGACCTTGACTACCTCCCAGGGGTTGCTACTCACGATGGAGTTGTTTGTTTTCCCTGAAGAGGAAGGGTGAAGTAGTATAGTAGCAGATAATATTTCCCTCGGTTGAGAACCCAGGTTTATCGAACCAGAAGGAGGCACCACACCAGCAACTTGAATAGTACCTACGCACAGACACATCAATTGCTAGCACCTTCATTTCAAGGCATGCGCATTGCTTGCCCCTTCATTTCACGGGATTTGGATGCACCGGTGAAGTTTGCATCATGTCTCGAGGTGACAATGGGCAATGTACGGTACCGAAGAGGCTAAAAAAAATATGGATATTCTGTCACGCATGTACATCCGTGATGATTTTATGATAGAATCCGTGATGATAAATCGCGCGTCATGAGAGTGTTTTCGTCAAGGGTAACCAACACGTGACATCCACCATAACGGGTCGCGGTTAAGCTATTGGGTGCCAGTTTTGGATCCGATACCCGTTAACAGCCCTGAGCAATGATGATTTTTGACGTGTCAATTTCTCATTAGCCAATTGAACCATGGGTCAATTTCTCATTTGCCAAGTTTTCTGTCAGAAATCCTTGTTAGGCTGAATGTTGGTAATTAGTTCCAATCGAAAACTAGAAACATGAGTGCTGACTGAGTGGAAAGATACCAAATTGTGTGCCAACCTAACCATCATTACATTGGGAAGAAGAAAACACTTATGTCAAATGATAGCCACTGCAGCTTCAGTTACAGACTCATCAGGCAGGGCCAAAGTGTGCCTCACAGACAGATTCTTATGCTTGAGTGGGTGATTTTTTCATGAAATCTCTCCCAAGTATGATTGATCTTATGGGAAAGAGTAAACTGCTGAAAACAAACGGAGCTGCCGTTGAACATAACCAAAACAAAACAAAACAAAAACAAGATTGGAAAGGGGGACACCCTTCATTGGACTGAAACTTGGAAGTTAGAAACAGATAAACTCAAGTGCTCAACTCACAAGCAAGAACCACCAAACTAGTGTTATCAGGTGCTTCATCTAAGAGAAATGCATGCAGCTGGCACCCCCATTGGATGTATTAAGCAGGAACACTGAGGCAGTTACCAGTTGGACACCATGTCACAGGTGCTGCAACCCTTCCAGCGGATGAACAATCTCATTTTGCTAAAACAAGATAACAAAAGAAAAGGAGGGAGCTTACCTGAAAACAATGTAATGTGCAGAAACCTGAAACTTTGTTCCTTTCCTGATCCTTGGCCATCACTCAAAACAACACAACACAATCACCAGCTCACAGCAAGAACCACTACATTTTTCATTTATGACAAATGCATAGCCTAAAAGAAATACAAGATCAACTCATTGCAAGAACCACTGCAGTTTCCATTTATGCAAAATGCACCATCTAAAAATGTTGCAGGATCATTGACTCATTGCAAGAACCCCTACAGTGAAAAACAAGATCAAAACGTTGCAACTGAGAAACAAGATCATCAGCTCACTGGAAGAACTACTACATGCATAGCCTAACAGAAAACAGGATCATCAAATCATTACTGGCAACAACCACTGCATTTTCCATTTATGCAAAGTGCATCCATCATCCAAAAGGACTGCAGGATCATCGATTCACTGCAAGAACCCCACAGTGAAATGCTTCATCCAGGAAGCAGTAGCAACCACATAACAGAAATGAATGTCAGAAGTGTGACACTGCAACGACTACTACAACCAGCATCAGAGTTTAGCTAGCAGAAGAAACACAAGAGCTGACGGGTTTTCTCAACCTATATCTATCTATATGCTAAAGCAGGCTTTCAGTTATGCCATTGTTGTGTCCGAGGCGGCGAAACTTCTGAAGAGGTGAACTGTCAGGACTCTGGCTCTGATCCTTCTCTACGCTCCGCCGACATTCGGGTATCGCAGCGCAGCATAGGCTGAATTGGCAGAAATGACAAGGCAGTTAGGCAGCAGATCAATAATCAATTAACAATATATTGATAAGATCAAGAAGACAAAACATGAAACAATATAATGTGCAAGGAACTAAGCTTTTATGTACCATCTATTGTAGGATACAACCTGAATTTTGTTCACATGTTAGAAATTTAGTATCTTCTCTGAAAGATGAAATGAGATGACTGAACTTGATTTGACTTTTTAGTTTCCATAATTCCTACTGGCGACTAAATGCTACGAAATGGGCGAACTCAATTATCTGAATCAAGAAAAGAAATGTGGAACAAGTAGTTCCTACTAGCTTCAGAGTTCATCCATTTTTTACTATGCATAGACAGATTGATAGACCCACACGGCATCGACACCTACTATTCCCATTAAACTACTTTCACTTTTCTACAGGATTACGACAGTTTCAGACAAGTCCCAAGTCCTAACAAAACCTATCATTATATCCTTTTTCCAAGCACGATCAGATTAGCATTCCGCTAAAGACAGACTTCAGATACCATGTTCATGCAGTAAACAGATCTACACAACCATCTGTGCACTGTGCAAAACATATTGAAGACCACCAGTGCAGTTCTAGTAAAAGAAGATTAGCAGGAAGCAGATCAACAATCTAAACCTCAGAGTTCTCAATTTTTTTAACAAGACTAGTAATACAGCTCATGCACAAAAGCTGAAAATAATATAGCTCATGTGCAGAAACTAGATTTAATTTAGTACTGTAAGAACCTGAATTTTGTTCAGATTATTCAACACAAGTAAAATAGTCTAAATTAAACGGATATCACAATCTTCTCTGTTAAGGCTGAATAAGATTAATCACCTCATTCGTCTATTTAAGTTCCATATTTTACTAGCTTTGAACACACAAAATGTACTGATGGCAAATAGCACCAAATAGAAAACTGAATTATCTGAATCAAGGACTGTAGTATGAAACCAACACTTTCCAGTCCATATCAAGGTTAAGCGTAAAATGTTACCTTCCATTAACCAAAAAGTCGACAGGACAACACCGGTTGCAGACAATTCCCAACTCCTAACAGTTTCAGTTAACTTTTTTCTCAGATTAACAATTTCAGTTAACTGTTTTACCATAAACAGTCTGAGTAAACTATTTTTCAAACACAATCAGATTAACAGCCCACCAAAATAAAACCAAAATTATCATGGCCATGCAGCAAACAGTACCTACACCAAAACTTGTACATTGAGCAAAACAGATTCAATCAAGTCTACCGGTTCACCCTCATTAGGAGATCATTAGGAAGTTGTGACATGGAGAGAGGCTCTCACCAGCGGTCCCGGAGATGAAGACGACGATCTGGAAGATGTCGCCCCAGCCACGGCGGGGCAGGTCGACGACGAGTGGGGTCAGCCTCCCATAGCGGCCCGCTCGGACGCACATGGCGATGCCGTCGGGCTGCTGGTCGACCTCTCTGGCCAGCCGGTCCCTCAAGTTGTACAAGGACCTCCCCCTGATATGGAACGCGGCCCAGCCTTCCCCGGCCTCGTTGTAGAGCCCCTCGTCGCTCGCTTGCACGAACCGAATCTCCCGCATCGCCCCTGGCTGGCGCCCGAACACGACGACGGAGAGGTCTTCAGGGAGGCGGGCCTGCAGTTGAGTCACCAAGAACCATGGTTATATTCAGGAGATCAAATTTTCTGATCGAAAACACAAGCGCGATCAGGAATTTCGACGGCGCAAGAAGTCAAGAAGCGCAAATTTGTCAACAGCAGAACCAGAAATTGTGCTCGGAAAATGAAATCAACACAAGTCGCAATCCCTGCAGTAGAGCTGCGATGCAAATTAACGACGCCCAAGAACCCGATTCGCTCAATCGATAGTAGGCTCAGACGGAAGCAATTCGCGAGTTATCAAGAAGCGGGTCATGGCGAACTCACCCGAATCGGGTCTGGAATGCGAGGCGCGCGCTCTGTGAGGTCGATGGGCTCAACGATCCAGCGCATCATGGAGCTGACCTTCTCGTTCTCAATATCTCTGCTCTCGACGGTGACGCCGGTGTTCCAGCGGAGATACTTGCCGTTGGCGCGGAGGTAGCGGTCGCCGGCGTTTAGGAGGAGCACGCCACGCCCCAGCCCCGCCCTGACGTCCAGCCACATGATCTCCGGCACCTCCGGATGGTCGTAGTCGCGCAGCTCGGCGCGGAAGCCGTGGTACAAGGCCGGCGCCGGCGTGGCCGTGGCGGCGAGGTAGCGGCCGTAGGCGGCGCTGTGGAGGAGCAGGTACGGGCCGCAGGAGCCTTGGTAGATGTGCACCCTCCACGCCACGTTCAGCGAGTTGCGGCGCTGGCTGATGGAGACGCCCACCCCGTCGGCGTCGGCGTGGAGGTAGTACTTGTCGAGCTCGCGGTTCCGCAGCCGCACGTACTGCTCGTCGTAGAACCGGTCCATCGGTCGCTGGCGGCGCCGGGCGGCCGGAGAGCAGAGGAGGTGGGCGCTGCGCGGTGGAGAGCGGGGTCTTGGTTTCTTGGAGCTCCGGCGACGGGGAGGAAGCTGTTGGTTCAGGCGGTTACGCTCGGGCGCCAAGGCGCGGGTATTTGAAGGCGAAATTACCTGACACCATCGCCGTACCGGGCTTTGGGCGCGAAGTGGGCCTGAGGGCCGTTTTCTCGGCCCGGCTCGCACTCCAGGGCGCGGTCTTCACTCTGTTCCTCCTGCACAGGCCCACGCGCGGCGGCGGCGGCCCGGTCGGCAGCGCCGCTCCCTCTTCCCCGGCGAGCTTGTCCCCCCACGCTTCCCCAGCACGATGCCGCGGAGCCACGGAACTGTGGCGGTCGGCAGCCGGCCCTTCCCTTCCCCGGCGAGCCTCTCCTCCATGCTTACCCAGCATGACGGCGTGGAGCCACGGAGCAGCCGGCGGCATCGCTCCACCGGCGCGGCGCACGCCCGCGGGCACCAGCGAAGCGAGGCAGCGGTGAGGAGCGAAGCACCATCAGATCCAGCAGAACTGCCATGGGGTGCGAGCTCTTGCTCCTTTCTGTCGCTCGCTAGTGGCTTCCTGCGAGTGTCATCGCTAGTGCCTACTACCTGCTTTGCTGTCATTGCCGGTCGAATCGATGAAAACCACATGAAAACTCTGTTATGAAGTTTCGGAAAAATCTTAAAAGAAAATATTATGTTAAGGGAGTGATGTTCTACTGGCATGTAAATCCCAAGTTCATACTCTAATTCATTTATGGCCTCGCGAAACGTCGGATCTGGCTAGGTGAGCGCTTAAGCGTCATCCTTTATCATTGCAACAAAGGTTGTGTTGCGGTAATTTTCTACAAACCCGGTCATGCTGCAGAATTATTTCGCAAAAAAAGGTTTTGTTGCAAAAAAATAATTTGCAACTGAGATCTTGTTGCAGTTTCTTTGCAACTGAGGTCTTGTTGCAGTTTTTTTTCTGGCAACAGTCGTTGGATGACGTATGACATCCTGCAATATCTGCTGTGTTTCAGTAACCTCCCGTTGCAAAATCCCGCAGTAGTATCGTGGAAATCTGTCCCCATGGCCACAAGCGGCACACACTCACAACACCATGCCGTGGATCTGGCCCTGCGGCAGCTAGAGACGCGCTTGGAGCACCATCGGGGGTGCCCTCGATGGCTGTGGTGCATGTTGTGTGGTTGCCCTGCTTGCAACAAAGGTGTTGTTGCAGGTTGTAGAAGTAGCGACAGTGTGCCGGAGTCTTGCCTTGCAGTGGTGGGGTGGTGAGAAATCAACAGAAGGGAAGAAAAATGCCTGGGAGAGGAGAAATATGTGGACGGTTTGCTTTGCGGGGAGATAAGGCTAGGATGGATAAGCGGTTGCTGAGTAACAAGGACACGTGTCGTTTGATAGAGGAGGTCAATGCCTGCATTGTAATCCGCCGGCTGAAGGGAAGGATTTCCCTTCATTTATGTGGTATGAAAAGAGCAAATTTGTTAATAAATAGTGTGAACAGTAAATGTCACTATTCATTGCTTAATTTGTTTTTCCCGTATCTCATAAATGACTTTGTATTTGAACTTGGAATTTCACATACCAATAGAACACCATCCTCTTAATATACTGTATATTTTTTATAGAATTTTTGAAAACGTTCAAATATGGTTTCCACGAAGTTTCCATTGTAACTTGGTTTCCACCGGATATTCTCTCAAGTCAGCGTTCGGGTTTACCCAAAAATTCAAGTCGGGTAATTCGGGTTTTAAAAGGTTCGGGTTATGAGAAATGAGACATAAAATTTAGCCAAAAAGTTTAGAACCCGACAATTTGGGTACCCGACATTTTGGGTTTGGGTTCGAGTTTTCTTCAAGCTTGTGGAAGAGCAGCTTCCACCCAACGGAACCAATGGAATGTGAGGAAGGCAACTGTGTTTCAGTGTCGGTGACAAAAGTAAAATAGGAATTACATAAGTCCTTCTAATTTGTAGACATGACCCCCAAAGATCATACAAGAAACACGATCCAATGCCAGCGCAGACAACGACCTCATTGGAGCCACCGTCTCCAACCACACCTTGCCATCAGTGGGAAAGGCAAAAAGGGCCTCCCATGGATATAGGTTGAAATGGACATGAAGTGGATCCATTCTAGGCTAGTATGCATCCGACGGTCAACCCTAGCAAGCTAGTAAGCACAGCAGAGACATTTATTGAATTGATCTTCAACCCTGGTGGCTAAGGATGTTTGCGGTGATCAAAGAGAGACAAAGCACCACCCATACCAGCTTGATTACCTCCACATTCAAAATCTAAAAGGCCATAACACGGATTCACGTCCCTCCCAATTTATGTAACTTGTTTGCATTTGGCATCACATGCAACATTATCTTCTTAGATTATGGTTTGTAGCTTTATGGAACACAATACCACATGATCACTGTATGTGTTTTACAATTCCGTGAACTCACACGCAGTCACATGATGTCTCGTACAATCCCATTATTTCAGAAAAATTGGTTGATGAGGCCACTAGAGTCTGCTTATAATACTTCCATGAGATGGTTGCTCTACCATGTAGGAACAAAAAGTATGTTTGTGGTCTGACATTGTGGGAATCAATTAATGGTGATGTGTAGTTGCACTGTTGTATCCCTACACAGTGTATATCATATATGGGCCATACAGGGCCAAGTATGTGCATACCCTTCGGGTTTGCACAAGGTCTTTCTACCCAGTTGGTATACCCCGGATCCTGAAAGCTATACGAGTTATAGGATGTAAGAGACCACGAGTCCTACTCATACATGGAAAGGATATCGACCTGGAGATGAGGAGGACATCGCCATACCACATGTATATAAAGGAGACAAAGGCCTCGCCAGGGGGCAGGGGGTCTACACAAGCCGTGACTTGGAGACAAAAGTCATAGCAATCAAGCGCATCTCGCCTAGTTCATACACCATAGTCGTCAAGTGTCTCCCCAAATTGTAACCCCACTTTACTATGTCTCTGTTGGAAATATGCCCTAGAGGCAATAATAAAATGGTTATTATTATATTTCCTTGTTCATGATAATTGTCTATTGTTCATGCTATAATTGTGTTATCAGGAAATCGTAATACATGTGTGAATACATAGACCACAACATGTCCCTAGTGAGCCTCTAGTTGACTAGCTCGTTGATCAACAGATAGTCATGGTTTTCTGACTATGGACATTGGATGTCATTGATAACGGGATCACATCATTAGGAGAATGATGTGATGGACAAGACCCAATCCTAAGCATAGCGCAAAGATCGTGTAGTTCGTTTGCTAGAGCTTTTCCAATGTCAAATATCTTTTCCTTAGACCATGAGATCGTGTAACTCCCGGATGCCGTAGGAGTGCTTTGGGTATACCAAACGTCACAACGTAACTGGGTGACTATAAAGGTACACTACAGGTATCTCTGAAAGTGTCTGTTGGGTTGACACGGATCGAGACTGGGATTTGTCACTCCGTATGACGGAGAGGTATCTTTGGGCCCACTCGATAATGCATCATCATAATGAGCTCAAAGTGAGCAAGTGGTTGGTCACAGGATCATGCATTACGGTACGAGTAAAGTGACTTGCCGGTAACGAGATTGAACAAGGTATTGGGATACCGACGATCGAATCTCGGGCAAGTAACGTACCGATTGACAAAGGGAATTGTATACGGGATTGATTGAATCCTCGACATCGTGGTTCATCCGATGAGATCATCGTGGAACATGTGGGAGCCAACATGGGTATCCAGATCCCGTTGTTGGTTATTGACCGGAGAGTCGTCTCGGTCATGTCTTCATGTCTCCCGAACCCGTAGGGTCTACACACTTAAGGTTCGGTGACGCTAGGGTTGTAGAGATATTAGTATGCGGTAACCCGAAAGTTGTTCGGAGTCCCGGATGAGATCCCGGACGTCACGAGGAGTTCTGGAATGGTCCGGAGGTGAAGAATTATATATAGGAAGTCCAGTTTCGGCCACCGGGAAAGTTTCGGGGGTTACCGGTATTGTACCGGGACCACCGGAAGGGTCCCGGGGGTCCACCGGGTGGGGCCACCTATCCCGGAGGGCCCCATGGGCTGAAGTGGGAGGGGAACCAGCCCCTGGTGGGCTGGTGCGCCCCCCCTTGGGCCTCCCCCTGCGCCTAGGGTTGGAAACCCTAGGGGTGGGGGCGCCCCCCACTTGGCTTGGGGGGGAAGCCACCCCTTGGCCGCTGCCCCCCTTGGAGATCAGATCTCCCAGGGCCGGCGCCCCCCAGGAGGCCTATATATAGGAGGGGGGAGGGAGGGCAGCCGCACCACAGCCCCTGGCGCCTCCCTCTCCCTCCCGTGACACCTGTCCCTCCCGCTTGCGCTTGACGAAGCCCTGCCGAGATCCCGCTACTTCCACCACCACGCCGTCGTGCTGCTGGATCTCCATCAACCTCTCCTTCCCCCTTGCTGGATCAAGAAGGAGGAGACGTCTTCCCAACCGTACGTGTGTTGAACGCTGAGGTGCCGTCCGTTCGGCGCCCAGTCATCGGTGATTTGGATCACGACGAGTACGACTCCATCAACCCCGTTCACTTGAACGCTTCCGCTCGAGATCTACAAGGGTATGTAGATGCACTCCTCTCTCTCGTTGCTAGATGACTCCATAGATTGATCTTGGTGATGCGTAGAAAATTTTAAATTTCTGCTACGATCCCCAACAGTGGCATCATGAGCTAGGTCTATGCGTAGTTTCTATGCACGAGTAGAACACAAACTTGTTGTGGGCGTAGATGTTGTCAATTTTCTTGCCACTACTAGTCTTATCTTGTTTCGGTGGCATCATGGGATGAAGCGGCCCGGACCGACCTTACACGTATGCTTACGTGAGACAGGTTCCACCGACTGACATGCACTAGTTGCATAAGGTGGCTAGCGGGTGTCTGTCTCTCCCACTTTAGTCGGAACGGATTCGATGAAAAGGGTCCTTATGAATGGTAAATAGAAATTGGCATATCACGTTGTGGTTTTGGCGTAGGTAAGGAACGTTCTTGCTAAGAAACCTGTAGAAGCCACGTAAAAACATGCAACAACAATTAGAGGACGTCTAACTTGTTTTTGCAGCATATGCCTTGTGATGTGATATGGCCAAAAGGATGTGATGAATGAAATATATGTGATGTATGAGATTGATCATGTTCTTGTAATAGGAATCACGACTTGCATGTCAATGAGTATGACAACCGGCAGGAGCCATAGGAGTTGTGTTTATTTTTTGTATGACCTGCGTGTCATTGAATAACGCCATGTAAATTACTTTACTTTATTGCTAAACGCGTTAGCCATAGAAGTAGAAGTAATCGTTGGCGTGACAACTTCATGAAGACACGATGATGGAGATCATGGTGTCATGCCGGTGACGAAGATGATCATGGCGCCCCGAAGATGGAGATCAAAAGGAGCAAAATGATATTGGCCATATCATGTCACTATTTGATTGCATATGATGTTTATCATGTTTTACATATTATTTGCTTAGAACGACGGTAGCTTAAATAAGATGATCCCTCGCAATAATTTCAAGAAAGTGTTCCCCCTAACTGTGCACCGTTGCGAAGGTTCGTTGTTTCGAAGCACCACGTGATGATCGGGTGTGATAGATTCTAACGTTCGAATACAACGGGTGTAAGCCAGATTTACACACGCAATACACTTAGGTTGACTTGACGAGCCTAGCATGTACAGACATGGCCTCGGAACACGGAAGACCGAAAGGTCGAGCATGAGTCGTATAGAAGATACGATCAACATGAAGATGTTCACCGATGTTGACTAGTCCGTCTCACGTGATGATCGGACACGGCCTAGTTAACTCGGATCATGTTTCACTTAGATGACTGGAGGGATGTCTATCTGAGTGGGAGTTCATTGAATAATTTGATTAGATGAACTTAATTATCATGAACTTAGTCTAAAATCTTTACAATATGTCTTGTAGATCAAATGGCCCACGTAGCCCTCAATTTCAACGCGTTCCTAGAGAAAACCAAGCTGAAAGATGATGGCAGCAACTATATGGACCGGGTCCGGAACCTGAGGATCATCCTCATAGCTGCCAAGAAAGATTATGTCCTAGAAGCACCGCTAGGTGACGCACCCATCCCAGAGAACCAAGACGTTATGAACGCTTGGCAATCACGTGCTGATGATTACTCCCTCGTTCAGTGCGGCATGCTTTACAGCTTAGAACCGGGGCTCCAAAAGCGTTTTGAGAAACACGGAGCATATGAGATGTTCGAAGAGCTGAAAATGGTTTTTCAAGCTCATGCCCGGGTCGAGAGATATGAAGTCTCCGACAAGTTCTTCAGTTGTAAAATGGAGCAAAATAGTTCTGTCAGTGAGCACATACTCAAAATGTCTGGGTTACACAACCGCTTGTCTCAGCTGGGAGTTAATCTCCCGGATGACGCGGTCATTGACAGAATCATTCAGTCGCTTCCACCGAGCTACAAGAGCTTTGTGATGAACTTCAATATGCAGGGGATGGAAAAGACCATTCCTGAGGTATATTCAATGCTGAATCAGCGGAGGTAGAGATCAAAAAGGAACATCAAGTGTTGATAGTGAATAAAACCACTAAGTTCAAGAAAGGCAAGGGTAAGAAGAACTTCAAAGACGGCAAGGGAGTTGCCACGCCCGGTAAGCCAGTTGCCGGGAAGAAGCCAAAGAATGGACCCAAGCCTGAGACTGAGTGCTTTTATTGCAAGGGAAGTGGTCACTGGAAGCGGAACTGCCCCAAGTACTTAGCGGACAAGAAGGCCGGCAACACCAAAGGTATATGTGATATACATGTTATTGATGTGTACCTTACCAGCACTCGTAGTAGCTCCTGGGTATTTGATACTGGTGCGGTTGCTCATATTTGTAACTCGAAGCAGGAGCTGCGGAATAAACGGAGACTGGCAAAGGACGAGGTGACGATGCGCGTCGGGAATGGTTCCAAGGTCGATGTGATCGCCGTCGGCACGCTACCTCTACATTTACCTACGGGATTAGTTTTAAACATCAATAATTGTTATTTAGTGCCAGCTTTGAGCATGAACATTGTATCTGGATCTCGTTTAATGCGAGATGGCTACTCATTTAAATCCGAGAATAATGGTTGTTCTATTTATATGAGAGATATGTTTTATGGTCATGCCCCGCTGGTCAATGGTTTATTCTTAATGAATCTCGAACGTGATGTTACACATATTCATAGTGTGAATACCAAAAGATGTAAAGTTGATAACGATAGTCCCACATACTTGTGGCACTGCCGCCTTGGTCACATTGGTGTCAAGTGCATGAAGAAGCTCCATGCTAATGGACTTTTAGAGTCTCTCGATTATGAATCATTTGACACATGCGAACCATGCCTCATGGGTAAGATGACCAAGACTCCATTCTTCGGAACAATGGAGCGAGCAACCAACTTATTGGAAATCATACATACTGATGTGTGCGGTCCAATGAGTGTTGAGGCTCGCAGTGGCTATCGTTATGTTCTCACTCTCACTGATGACTTGAGTAGATATGGGTATGTCTACCTAATGAAACACAAGTCTGAGACCTTTGAAAAGTTCAAGGAATTTCAGAGTGAGGTTGAGAATCAACGTGACAAAAAAATAAAGTTCTTACGATCAGATCATGGAGGGGAATATTTGAGTCACGAATGTGGCACACACTTAAGGAAATGTGGAATAGTTTCACAACTAACGCCGCCTGGAACACCTCAGCGAAATGGTGTGTCCGAACGTCGTAATCGCACTCTATTGGATATGGTGCGATCTATGATGTCTCTTACTGATCTGCCGCTCTCATTTTGGGGCTATGCTTTAGAGACTGCCGCATTCACTTTAAATAGGCTTCCGTCGAAATCCGTTGAGACGACACCGTATGAATTATGGTTTGGGAAGAAACCTAAGCTGTCGTTTCTAAAAGTTTGGGGATGCGATGCTTATGTCAAGAAACTTCAACCTGAAAAGCTCGAACCCAAGTCGGAGAAATGAGTCTTCATAGGATACCCCAAGGAAACCATTGGGTATACCTTCTACCTCAGATCTGAAGGCAAGATCTTCGTTGCCAAGAATGGGTCCTTTCTGGAGAAGGAGTTTCTCTCGAAAGAAATAAGTGGGAGGAAAGTGGAACTTGATGAGGTGATAGTCACCCCTTCCGAACCGGAAAGTAGCGCAGCGCGGGAAGATGTTCCTGTGGTGCCTACACCGACTGGGGAGTAAGTTAATGATGATGATCATGAAACTTCGGATCAAGTTACTGCTGAACTTCGTAGGTCCACAAGGACACGTTCCGCACCAGAGTGGTACGACAACCCTGTCCTGGAAATCATGTTGTTAGACAACGGTGAACCTTCGAACTATGAAGAAGCAATGGCGGGCCCAGATTCCGACAAATGGCTAGAAGCCATGAAATCCGAGATAGGATCCATGTATGAAAATGAAGTATGGACTTTGACTGACTTGCCCGATGATCGGCGAGCCATAGAAAATAAATGGATCTTTAAGAAGAAGACAGACGCGGATGGTAATGTGACCATCTATAAGGCTCGACTTGTCGCTAAGGGTTATCGACAAGTTCAAGGGGTTGACTACGATGAGACTTTCTCACCCATAGCGAAGCTGAAGTCCGTCCGAATCATGTTAGCAATTGCCGCATTCTATGATTATGAGATATGGCAAATGGACGTCAAAACGGCATTCCTTAACGGCTTTCTTAAGGAAGAATTGTATATGATGCAGCCGGAAGGTTTTGTCGATCCTAAGAATGCTAACAAGGTATGCAAGCTCCAGCGCTCCATCTATGGGCTGGTGCAAGCATCTCGGAGTTGGAACATTCGATTTGATGAGACGATCAAAGTGTTTGGGTTTACACAGACTTATGGAGAAGTCTGTGTTTACAAGAAAGTGAGTGGGAGCTTTGTAGCATTTCTCATATTATATGTGGATGACATACTATTGATGGGAAATGATATAGAATTCTTGGAAAGTATAAAGGCCTACTTGAATAAGTGTTTTTCAATGAAGGACCTTGGAGAAGCTGCTTATATATTAGGCATCAAGATCTATAGAGATAGATCAAGACGCCTCATTGGTCTTTCACAGAGTACGTACCTTGACAAGATATTGAAGAAGTTCAATATGGATCAGTCCAAGAAGGGGTTCTTGCCTGTATTGCAAGGTGTGCAATTGAGCACGGCTCAATGCCCGACCACGGCAGAAGATATAGAAAAGATGAGTGTCATCCCCTATGCCTCGGCCATAGGGTCTATTATGTATGCCATGATGTGTACCAGACCTGATGTAAACCTTGCCGTAAGTTTGGTAGGAAGGTACCAAAGTAATCCCGGCATGGAACACTGGACAGCGGTCAAGAATATCCTGAAGTACCTGAAAAGGACTAAGGATATGTTTCTCGTATATGGAGGTGACGAAGAGCTCGTCGTAAAGGGTTACGTCGACGCTAGCTTCGACACAGATCTGGATGACTCTAAGTCACAAACCGGATACGTGTATAGTTTGAATGGAGGGGCAGTACGCTGGTGCAGTTGCAAGCAAAGCGTCGTGGCGGGATCTACATGTGAAGCGGAGTACATGGCGGCCTCAGAGGCAGCACAGGAAGCAATCTGCATAAAGGAGTTCATTACCGACCTAGGGGTGATTCCCAATGCGTCGGGCCCGATGACTCTCTTCTGTGACAACACTGGAGCTATTGCCCTTGCCAAGGAGCCCAGGTTTCATAGGAAGACCAGGCATATCAAGCGTCGTTTCAACTCCGTTCGTGAAAATGTTCAAAATGGAGACATAGATATTTGTAAAGTACATACGGACCTGAATGTAGCAGATCCGTTGACTAAACCTCTCCCTAGAGCAAAACATGATCAACACCAGAACTCTATGGGTGTTCGATTCATCACAATGTAACTAGATTATTGACTCTAGTGCAAGTGGGAGACTGTTGGAAATATGCCCTAGAGGCAATAATAAAATGGTTATTATTATATTTCCTTGTTCATGATAATTGTCTATTGTTCATGCTATAATTGTGTTATCCGGAAATCGTAATACATGTGTGAATACATAGACCACAACATGTCCCTAGTGAGCCTCTAGTTGACTAGCTCGTTGATCAACAGATAGTCATGGTTTCCTGACTATGGACATTGGATGTCATTGATAACGGGATCACATCATTAGGAGAATGATGTGATGGACAAGACCCAATCCTAAGCATAGCGCAAAGATCGTGTAGTTCGTTTGCTAGAGCTTTTCCAATGTCAAGTATCTTTTCCTTAGACCATGAGATCGTGTATCTCCCGGATGCCGTAGGAGTGCTTTGGGTGTACCAAACGTCACAAC
Source organism: Triticum aestivum (assembly GCF_018294505.1). Lineage (NCBI taxonomy): Eukaryota > Viridiplantae > Streptophyta > Magnoliopsida > Poales > Poaceae > Triticum > Triticum aestivum. The sequence goes on from NC_057814.1 coordinate 84,148,882, forward strand.
GTAACTGGGTGACTATAAAGGTACACTACAGGTATCTCTGAAAGTGTCTGTTGGGTTGACACGGATCGAGACTGGGATTTGTCACTCCGTATGACGGAGAGGTATCTCTGGGCCCACTCGGTAATGCATCATCATAATGAGCTCAAAGTGACCAAGTGGTTGGTCACAGGATCATGCATTACGGTACGAGTAAAGTGACTTGCCGGTAACGAGATTGAACAAGGTATTGGGATACCGACGATCGAATCTCGGGCAAGTAACGTACCGATTGACAAAGGGAATTGTATACGGGATTGATTGAATCCTCGACATCGTGGTTTATCCGATGAGATCATCATGGAACATGTGGGAGCCAACATGGGTATCCAGATCCCGCTATTGGTTATTGACCGGAGAGTCGTCTCGGTCATGTCTTCATGTCTCCCGAACCCGTAGGGTCTACACACTTAAGGTTCGGTGACGCTAGGGTTGTAGAGATATTAGTATGCGGTAACCCGAAAGTTGTTCGGAGTCCTGGATGAGATCCCGGATGTCACGAGGAGTTCTGGAATGGTCCGGAGGTGAAGAATTATATATAGGAAGTCCAGTTTCGGCCACCGGGAAAGTTTCGGGGGTTACCGGTATTGTACCGGGACCACCGGAAGGGTCGCGGGGGTCCACCGGGTGGGGCCACCTATCCCAGAGGGCCCCATGGGCTGAAGTGGGAGGGGAACCAGCCCCTGGTGGGCTGGTGCGCCCCCCCTTGGGCCTCCCCCTGCACCTAGGGTTGGAAACCCTAGGGGTGGGGGCGTCCCCCACTTGGCTTGGGGGGGAAGCCACCCCTTGGCCGCCGCCCCCCTTGGAGATCAGATCTCCCAAGGCCGGCGCCCCCCCAGGAGGCCTATATATAGGAGGGGGAGGGAGCGCAGCCGCACCACAGCCCCTGGCGCCTCCCTCTCCCTCCCGTGACACCTCTCCCTCCCGCTTGCGCTTGGCGAAGCCCTGTCGGGATCCCGCTACTTCCACCACCACGCCGTCGTGGTGCTGGATCTCCATCAACCTCTCCTCCCCCCTTGCTGGATCAAGAAGGAGGAGACGTCTTCCCAACCGTACGTGTGTTGAACGCGGAGGTGCCGTCCGTTCGGCGCTCGGTCATCGGTGATTTGGATCACGACGAGTACGACTCCATCAACCCCGTTCACTTGAACGCTTCCGCTCGCGATCTACAAGGGTATGTAGATGCACTCCTCTCTCTCGTTGCTAGATGACTCCATAGATTGATCTTGGTGATGCGTAGAAAATTTTAAATTTCTGCTACGATCCCCAACAGTCTCAAGATATAATCCAACACCATAGTTGTTGAGTTGTTCCTCAACTCACCAGATCCCATATTCTAACCCTCATTGTACTATGTTTCACTATATAATCCAATCAAAGCATGTGTAAGGCTACTAGGGGCCCCGAACCTGGGTAAAATTGCGCTTACTGGCCCTTGGTGGCCCAAGGTTACGTCCCATGACAAAATAAATCACCTACAACTATTGTACGAGACACCTACAAAGTTATCGACAAGTATTGTCAATTGTTGAGACCACATGTCATCAGGTCGAATATACTTCACTGACTTCAATCACGCCTGGCATGACGGGGCGCTCAAGCCACATCGATCAATGGTCATATTACATAATCACCTCATATTGTTTCGAGTAGGTCTCCAACACCTTGACATCCTAGGGACGATCACGACATAATAATCACATGCACCGCCATGGGTGATACCAACAAGATCGATCGTACTCCCCTCAATATGACTTCCGGGTGTATTCGCAGGATGTCGCACATTGCCTAGAGTACTCTCTAATTTTTTTGGCTCAAAGATCAGGGCCTAGAACTTTGAGGACTACCAAAGTTATTTGACCCACTCGCACAATTGCCCAATTTGCTACATTTCATGGGGCTCCCTGCCCCTATGACACCCGAAATAGCTGCCACAACACTAGGGTTCGCGTCGAGGTTATTATTCGCCGCAATCCTCACATGACCATCGTGGCCACCGCTGGGCTGCTGCTCCTTTGGAGCTCTTAACTATCGAATGAGGTAGCGACAACGGCTCCTACCGCAATCCATGGCTCCCTCGCGGCAGCAAGACCACCTCGAGCTCATTCCTAGTTGGTTTAGCGACTTCCTCGGTCCCTGCGAGCTACGCCAGGTGGAAGTCACCTCTGTCCTTCGTGCCCACTAGGTCTTCAACGAAACGCCTCTAAGGTAATTTTTTTTATTGTGATATAGGAGTGAATTGTGATGGAAAGTATTGTGTTAATGCACATGAGTTCGTTTGAATCCTCTTCGTGGGATTTCCTTATCCGAATAGGAATGTGAGTGGGACGAAGACGAGGACATTGCTTTGATCATGATGGCGCACATGGAGAAGAACGAGCACCTAGACATGGTGGACCCATTGTCGGTCGTGAGAAGGGGATACTCAAGAAGATATTCAAAGAGATCTTGAAGTGTGGTGGGCGTGTAATGGGCAACAAAACCACTAGTTTTATGTTTCATGTCATGTGTGTTGAACTTTGTGTTATATTTGATGAACAAGCTGGATTGATGAAGTATGTAATAATTCAATACTATATGTGTTCTATTTATTTTGTATTAATTGTGTCCAATATGCTTTAAAACGTTTGATAGTTCAAGAAGGTCAAAGATTTTGGGCACCAGTTCTTACATCATCTGTTAAAGCAACGACAACCATGGTGCCAAAAACTTTCTCTCTCCTGCCATATAATCATTTTAGGGGGACCAAGTTTTACATTATTTGTTGGAGATGTTGTTACATTCGCAACTTGTTTTTTTCACTGAATATCTTTCATTACTGCATATGTCACTTGTTAATTTTTCTGTTTGTGTACACATAGTATTTTTAGGCTTTTTTCATTATTTTTAATAATTTATGCAAAGAGAATTGTTTTGGGCCAGGAGGCCCAGAAAAGACCTTGCTAGGCCGATTCATCACGTATACGTGATGACTGGACCAAGCTAGTTTGACGCGTACGTAGTAGTTAACGAGCGCTCCTTTGGGAGCCTCGCAATGATCAGCGCCATTTGGCGCACTCTCAGTCATTCCCCACGTGTCGCGTTCTGGACGCTCCCTTCAAATTTTGTTTTTTTATTTTTCCGCACGTGTTTTCGGCTTTTTAAACGGTTTTTTCCGGATTTTTTCGACGTTTTGGTTTTTCCACGGTCTTCCTTAGTGTTAAATTTTTTTTTTGCGCGAAAAAATGCGTTTACTTTTTTTTCTTTCGTGAAAAGTCATGTTTTTTTTCGCGAGAGGCACGGTTGTGCTTTAGCGAGAGTCACGGCCGTGCCTTTCGGAAACGAAAAAAAACGCGTTTTTTATTTTTTTTTATTTCGCGAGAGTCACGGTTTTTACTTCCGCGAGAGGCACGGTTGTGCTTTTGTGAGAGTCACGGCCGTGCCTCTCGGAAAGGAAAAAACAAAACGTGTTTTCTATTTTTTTTTCTTTCG